>NW_017307666.1:295220-359714 GCF_000935625.1 Nanorana parkeri | reverse complement strand
CCCCCGCCCCCTCCCCGTCATCTCCCCCCCCCCCCCCCTACTCTGCCTGCACTTTCTCCCTTCCTTGATTTCCCTCTCACTCCTCTTAGCTTTTAGTTGCATCTTATCAAAGCAAATCTCAGGATGCATGGCGGCTCGCCTTAATGATGTGGCTTTCTCTGAGCACACATATGGGAAAAATTTGGCTCCATCTAGACATTGGACCATATGTTCTCAGAAGAAACTCATCACAACCACAACCTCGACAATCCATCCCCTGTATGTGCTCAGAGGTACCCACGTTTGGCACATCAATTGTACCCTTATAGAGCCTGTTATAATCCATCTTATATGTTAAAAAAAAATCGAATTTATATACCCGACGCATACCTGTAAGATGTACATTCCTGTACTGCTGTTATTACCATCATCTATAATAAAAATTCAGATGTGAAAAAAAAAGATATTTAGTTCAGATCAGTAAAACATAAACAAAAATTACAGCTGCCGTCTCCCCAACACACAAAATTATTATCGGGCCTACCACTTATCCCGCATAATAGACTGGTCAATGCATGGCCCCTATAGAGAATGGGTTCATATTGAACAGCTCCAATCAGACATACCTATCGGTTCTTGACCATGGATCCAACGCTCTCTTCTCCCAACTCAAGTGCTAGCTCTCACTTCTTTGTGCCTCCTCGATGCGGTATGTAGAAATGCTACCCTATCCTCCAACCTCAGTCCCATCACTCCAGTTTGCATAAATCCTGCCTTCTCCCCGGGCCTCCATTCCTCCTACATCGTTGGTCCCCTGAGGCAGTCCAGATCGCGCAAATGTTCTTCGATTTGCCAGGGTGAGTTCAGAACCTTTGCTGACTTTAATTCCACGAACCCTGCTGTGCCTTTGCCACTATGAACTTTGCCATTTTCTCAATGCGCGTGAGAACAGACACTATTATACACAACCTCTAACTCTGTTCGAAAAGCTCTGCACCTGTTCCAGCAGGTTTGCGCACACGATCTTGGCAACTTACTCCTTATTGACCGAGTCCTCTTCACTTCCTCTACAAAGCCTTGGGAAGAAGACTTATTTGTCACTCTAACCCCATACGATTGGGAAAAGATGAACGTCTTTTTGCTGGCAAGCTCTCTGAACGTCCAAATCCAGGAGACCAACTATAAAATACGCACAAGGTGGTACAAATCCCCCAGCGATTCTCCACCGCATCTTCCTGGATACTCCCAATATATGCTGGCGATATTCCCAGGATGCGGGCACGCTTCTCCACATTTGGTGGTAATGCCCCCTCATATCTTCATTTTGGACAGAGGTCCATGGTACCATAAGGGTCATAACTGGCGTTTCACTGGAGTTCTCCCCAGTCTCCCTTTTACTATACCATTTTAATGATTCATACCACATCTTCAAGTCATCCCTGATACTACACATGTTGAATGCGGCAAAATCAGTGATCCCTAGACACTGGAAGGCGTCCCAACCATCGACTATCAGGGAATCTATCTTGAGTAGAAGCGGTGGCGCAAATGGAGGAACTAATTTCCTGTGACAAAGAAGTCATGCCCCAATTCCTGAAAACTTGGACGGCATGGCATTTGTTCAAAGACTCAGATACTTACGCTGCTCCTCTCACCCAGTGATAACCTGCTTCCTTTTTTTCTCGCATAGCTCTCTCGCAAACTACAGATCATTCCTGAACCCCCCCTTTTTTTTCTCCCCTTCCCCCTTACAGTACTAATTTGTTGCTGTTTACTTGTATTTACCAACTGTTTGTACCTTTTTGATACTATAATAAAAATAAATTTACTTGTGAAAAAAAATGACAGCTGCCTCCTAAATTTTCTTTTCTCTCTAGTCTAGTATTGGAGCTGTAAAAGTGTCAGTACTTGTACAAAGTTCGGTACTTGGTACCTGTGCATCCCTAATAAAAACAAATACAGTAATTGTGCAATTGAGTGTCCATAACGTTCAAACACACAGTCCTACTAAAATCTTCAATATGATCTAACAATGTGCAGCACCATCAGTGTCAGCTCTGTTGCAAAATGAAGAATCCTCTAGGTCTCTTGGCAACCACCAGAATAATAAATTTACCAGATAATCTGACACTAACCGGTAGGTCATTAATGTTCAGGTTATTGCATACTCTCATCCCTTATCAATAAAGTAGTACCAAACTCTCAAACTTTTTTTCAATAATGAATCCAGAAAAAAATATGCAATGCCCAGCAAAGTATTTCTTGACATTTTTGTCCAATCACTTAGTCATCATGTGTCTAAACAGCTGCAACTCCCTTGGCTTTACTGTCCTAAACTTCCTGTTCAGTACAAGATCACAAGGCAAAGCACAATCTGTAGCAGCGGTTCATCTACTAGCTTGGAGGATGCGGGTGAAGGGAAGTGGCTTGTGCTGCTGTGCCTATGCGGAGGCACACACAGTTTATTAGCACATACAAGGGTGGCTCAATAGGACCCTGCAAGGGAAAGAAGCCACTCTAAAACAGGACATTAAGGCCACTGCTCAATGGACCAGCTGATTCTGCAGGAAGCCTAAACTTTTAAACATGAAGAACCAGCATTTGAAATAGCTTAAAAACCTTTGACTTTAATATCACTTAAAGTATTGATCTTCTTCAAGCTCCACATGTACTCCTCAATGCATTTTATGGGGCTTTTTGTGGCAGGCTTGGATCTTTTTGGTTGCTCCTGTAATAGGCCCAGACTATATTTTCCCCATAGAGTTCTATGTCATCTGAACTCTTTAGAAATTACCAAGCCTGATCTTTATACTCAAATGATACATCAATCGTTTCAGGTAAATTGCAGGGTTCACAAACTCCAAAAGACAGCTTTCCAATAAATTACTGAATACAAGCACCAGTTTTTCCATTATAAGGTGAGAAATTAGAAAAATATTAGTGTATGGCCAACTTTAGTCGCCACATTTTCTACCACTTGTACTGTCTTTTAACAGCCATCATTGCCCTTGTTCTTGGTTCTGTTATCTAAGTTTTGATGCGTTTGCTAAATGATCAGACTAAGTTCTTGTTCTGGTTCTGTGTAGCCCCTGGTTCTTATGTGGTTTTCTGTTCTCCTGTAGTAGTTAAAGCTAAACTACAGGCAAACCGCTAAATACACAGAAATGTATATACGGAAGCTGTTTTACCTGCCAGAGGATATGTATTTCTGTTTATCCAGTTCTTGGATTTTCACACAAAACTGCTCTATCTGGCAGTGCAGGTGACCATATTTTTCTTTACTGCAGTTAATTAACACTTACAGGTCTTGTCACTCCCTCAGCCTGTGATTGATCAGTGAAAGGAGAAGCAGCAGACCGATGAGCTCATCTGTGTCATTCTTCTTTCTCCTCCTATTAGCAAGTTATGTTAGAACATGACCAATGCAACACAACTGGCTTGCTCTTTGTGCTGCTTCACCCTCTCTCACTCTGAGCTCTGCAGTACAGGATGTGGTGGAGAGGTGTCAAAGGAAGCTGTATTGCCACCAAAAGAGTACCACCTTGTTAGCTATCCAGTATAAAAGAGGAAAGGTGTGTAATGCAAGACATTTGCCAAAATTACAAATCCTTTAGCAGGTAAAACCTAAAAAGCATTTTAAATGTTTATACCTATTTGGCTGGAGTTTCCTTTTTAAAAATATCTCCCTGCTCAGCTGTTCTTTCTTCTTGGCGTACAAACAGAATATTGGTCTTTCAATTCACCTGCTGTAGACAGAAAAATCTGAAGAAGTTCATTGCTGTCTTGATATAGTTCATCAACTGTTATTACTAGGGATTCACCGATATATCGGCCGCCAAAACATATCGTCCGAAAATGGCACTTTTGGCATAATGCCGAAAGTGCCATTTTCCTGCCGATACATCGGCGCATCCCTGATTTCTTTCCTCCCCGCTGGGCGCTGCTCTGTGTCCCAGCGGGGAGAAGAGAAAGTGACAGCCGGCTGAGCGCTGCGGTGGAGAGCGCTGTGAGCGGCCGGCATCTCCTCCCACACCCACTATCACAGTGCGGCAGAGCGGTGTGTGGGCGGAGACAGCGCTGTCACAGGAGGCTGGGCTTTCCTCTCTCCACCGCTCCATCAGCCTCCTGTGACAGGGTGTTAGAGAGAAGAGCGAGGTACACACACTCAGTGATCAGTGATCGCTGAGTGTTTGTACATTATTGAGGACATGGAATGTTAACTATATCCTCAATTATAAATGAATGGGAGTGATCTACATCACCTCCATTCATTCATAATTGTAGTTATGGTAAACACACAATGTTCTCATGTTATCAATGAACAGGAACACTCATAGAGGACTCCTGTTCATTGATAACAGGGGACACAGAAAAAGAGATTGAGGACTTTGTGTTCTCAATCTCTTTTTCTATTTTAAAAGGGAAATATCAGGGGTCTGTTTAGACCACCAATACTTCCCCAAAGCCCCTAAAAGTAAAGTTAAAAATTGTTGTTATTTTCAGTGCAGACAGCCCAACTCCCCCTGACGCCCGCGAGAGAAACATTTTATCTTATCTAGCAGAGTAAACCTTTTCGGGATACCTGGTGGTATACCCCCCCCTCCCTGCTATCTGTATCACTTGGTGACGAGGGGCGGGTAATGACTTGCCG
The DNA here is from genome assembly GCF_000935625.1 of Nanorana parkeri. Taxonomy (NCBI): domain Eukaryota; kingdom Metazoa; phylum Chordata; class Amphibia; order Anura; family Dicroglossidae; genus Nanorana; species Nanorana parkeri. The sequence continues at coordinate 355,084 of NW_017307666.1, read as the reverse complement.
TCCGGCTTCCTGATTTGCCGGCTTCCCAACCAATCAAGAAGCTAGGCGGCGAGTCATTACACGCTCCCTGGCTTCCTGATTGGCCGGGGAGCTGGCTCCATGGGCAATCAGGAAGGCGGGCAGCATATAATGACTCGCTGCCCGGCTTCCTGATACCGGAAGCTCAGGAATCAGGCTAGGCATCGGAGCATTTGGGCGAGTATGAGTACTCGCTCAAATACTAGGCATTGACAGCGATACCGATACTAGTATCAGTATTGGTGCATCCTTAATTTTAAATGACTGAAAACAAAAGCACTTGACCTCAGGAGCATTTAAGGCAATGCAAATCAATTTTTTGTTTGTTTTTTACTGCATGTGGTATCTTGCTCTGGAAAAAAAATTGCATGCTTTTTTTGGATCTATGGACACACATTGAGGGCCCATAGAAAATACTGAGCTGGTTTAACACAACATTCCAAAAAAAAGCATGCAAAAGTGTAAAGTGGCCACTAAAGCTGAAATCAGGATTTTTGACCTTTAATACAAATTCCAACACCTCTCCTGTATTAGTCAGGGGCATGAGGCTATTTGTACGGAACATTTAACAAACATAAAGTAGGTGTTATCCCGATATTGCTGCAAAAGCAGAATTACCATTTTTAAGGGCTCTCTCAATACATCATCACAAATGGATTCTTCTTATCTGTCTTTAAACATTAAAGGTAAAAAGAATGAACAATGTTCTAACTGGTCATTCTTATATTCATACCTTCAGCATTTGCCTGTTACAGTTGTTTTTACTTTATTTATGGGACCAGTCTCAGTATAATTTAGTCTTTGCAACAGTCTGACCCTTTGTATTTGGCCCTTTGGTAGCTTATACAATAGATCTCTTACATGAACCTTTAAACATTTTTATTTTTTTATAACGTTAAAGGAGAACTATGGGGTCAGTGTTTTTCCCCATAGTTCTCCTTAGGGTAACGGGAGGACACAAACTAGCGTCCTCCCGTTACCCTAAGCTCAGTATACTGCAAGCTACAGCTCGCGGTATACTGAGACGCCGCAGCCGGAGCGGATCCCGACGTAGATGACGGGATCCGCCCAGCTGCGTGAGTGACAGCTGGCTCTGCCTATCTAGAGGCAGAGCCAGCTGTACCCGCCCCCTCCCCCGTCCGTTCCGCCAGTCAGCGCTGGCAGATCGGAGCGGGGAGAGGGGAATCCAGCCCCTCCCCCTGTCACGGCAGAGAGCCGTGACAGGATCGAGAGGTGAGCGAACCTGGTATGTGTTCGCTCACCTCCCGATCTACTGAGCCGACCTGTGACAGTCTCATTGTCATAGGTCGGCTAGAACTATGAGGTGAGTGGAAATCACTCATCTCATAGTTCTCCTTTAATATGAACCAAATATCATTAAAGCTGCTTAAAGGTTCATACTTATGGTTACTGACCGTTTAATGATGAAATTAAAGTATGTAACCAAATAAAATTAGTAAAATCACTTTTTAATACTAAAACTAAAAATGTTTGTAATTCAAACTGAGCTTAGTTGCTAAACTATTTTATTGACTATATATAGATAGGCAAACACAGAGTAAAAATTAATAGTGTAAGACTTTATATGCATAACCTCATGCCAAAAAACTAGCGAAGTTAAAGGGACAACACTTTGGCATTCTCCTATTAATCTGCAGATGTTTAGAGAACAGTACCATTTTATGTGTAAAATTAAACAGAGGACATGCAAACTGAGGTAAAGTAAGGTTTATTAAAATGTAGACTGAAGACCTCTGATTCTGGTAGCCATGTAGCTGCAGCAGGGGAAAAGTGCTCCTGGACCACCGCCACCTCTTTCTACAAATACTTGGCACAGCGAGACACACAGACACCACCACTCCCATGGTCAGCATTCTTCCAGCAAATTGGGCCATTTTCTGGGCAAAACAAAAGTCCAAACGTGCTCCCCAGGACAGAGAGGTAATGGATTCCACAAAGGTGGGTGTTGCACACTCTTTGATCTCACATGGTGTTCACACCTGTTCATGCGTTTACATCTATGCGTACTGCACATAAATGTGGCCTACATTCCTAATAAATATCCCCTCAATAAGTCCCCCAAATTTAAACATATATCTTTTCCCCAAATCTAAAAGGATTCTTTTGCACCTTTTGCGCAGTGTACATGCATACCATACATCTACATCCATGCGTACTGTACATGCATTCGGCCCCTTTCTAATATTTCACGATTGACTAATTTTTTTCTTGCTCCATGTAGGTCTTTTACAATCTTAAAATTTTATAGTTGTATCGTTATTTTATCACGATAATTTTTTATCTTTTAATATTATTACTATTATGATGCATTCCTGGCAGCAATTTACCACTATTGGTTTCCTCCCACTAGTTGGCGCCAAAGCGCTCAATGCGGTTTCCCCTATATAAAGGACTCTGTCCACTCCACCCTTAGGCTTGACAAAGGAGGTGAACCTCTGAAACGCGTTGCCTAGCAACACCTGACGACCCGGAAGTACTCAGCAGCTGTGACCCTGCTTTGAGGAGAACCAGCCACAGCAGGGCTCAGCCACTGGATCAGACCTGTGTCTTCCAGCACAGGCGTCCTGGGATCTTTCTGGACTAAACTGGACTCTGCTTTCTCCCTATCCTGATAGCAATCTCGGACCAGCAGCTGAGATGGGACTTTCATCTGATGCGTGACAGGCAAGATGTTTTTTTAATATCCTGTGAGTGCATTACTTTTAAACTTATTAAATAGTCACTTTATACTGCACTTAGATCGTTGCGCCGATTTCCTACGTTTTCTTCAGAGTCCTTCTAGGAGGATGAGTCTCTTAAGACACGGTAGATGATCTGAAGAATTGCTCTAAGAGGAGCAATTTGAGGATTTTTGGGCTACCAGAGACACATACACCACATGCCCTAATGAAGCTATGTTCCACACATATTCCTGGGCCTCTCATCCCCATGTGTGGTTGAAAGGGCACACAATGTGGGTGCTGTGCATCCTTCCAGAAAAACACCTAGACCTATTGTAAAATATTTGAACAATACAGATAAAACAGCTATATTTCAATGCTTTCAGGCATCCAGATCCCTAGAAATTGACATCCACGAGCTGTTAAGCTTTTATTACAATTCTGCAGCAGCAACACATCAGTAAGACCTGCAAAGCACTCTACCAGTAAGAAATTCGATACACACTGGCTTATCCTATCATTCTTCAATTTCTGAAACAGAACAAAGCATACATTTTAGGATGCTCTGGAAGTAAAATATACCTGGGCCTCATGGAGAACCCAGATCGTCCCACCTTACTCCTCAACCAACCATCTTCACCATCTCAATGCCCCACTGAACCCAGTACCTTGTACGTCTCTTTTATAATGCAACAGCTCTCATGCTATCATGGGAATTTGATAAGTATTTTGCGTGATTCTTTCACCTGTTATTTGATGTTGTTTCTTACTCTACTTATACACCTGATTAATGATCCACTTTCAACGTCATCTGTAAAGGAAACTAACTGGGGCTCAGAGTGGTTAAATGTTTACCTCTTAACTGCTAGAGGTTTTTTCATGCAGAATTTGATCACATCCTGATCCCTGGCCATATAGTATATAAAGAGAGGTCTTAAACAACTGTTTCTTTGCAAAAAAATTGGACACTGAAATGCAAAAGACCACACATACTCTTTATTGAAAAAACTTTTGACGGAGGTGAAATTGAACACATGATGTATTCTATTCATTATATGGAGTGGCTTGATACACTGTCAGTGTACCATCTTGCTGGCTCGGTCTGTTCTTTGTATGCCTACTGTGTTCTTTGTAAAGAAAATGAAAATCATTTTAAAAAAATAGTTTTTTACAAAATGTAGACTGAAAGCTGTGAACCTGTATTCACTTTAAATATTTACTCATATGAAAAAGAAGGTCTGTATATGTACTGGTTATTCCAATCATGACATTTAGGATTGACTGGCTGTTATGATTATATTCATCTGTCTTCTAAGCGAACAGTTTATAATAAAACACACAAAAATATGTCCTATATGTTTTTTATTAAAAGAGAAAAAGCTTTCCGTTATGTATCTGTATTTTATAAGGAACAAACATAAAATCATATGCAGTTATAAAAATACTAGGCCATGTTTTTCAAAACTATAAACTACACTTTCTAATGCTGATTCTGCTGTCGCATATTTTAGTTTCTCTCAGAGCTACACTCTGAGTGACAATTCAAGCCGTTCAAGCTAAAATTTGCATGACTGGAAAAGTACGGTACATACCTGAAATTCAAGGATACAGTAAATCATTTTCTAAATAAGTGCCTAGTGCTAAGCGATATGTGTTGTAGTCATTTGGAATATTCAAAATGATAAAGCGTACTAGTGTAGAAATATGATACTGTCATCATTTTTGAAGACCCTCTAGCTGCTGTATCCTGTAGCTGGTGTCATTTTGTTCAGGCACAGATAGTGGAAAAACACAAGAATGAAGGGGACATTTTACTGTAATAGTATTCTTGGCTTTTTTCCAATGTAATGTGAAAATTTCACTAATATAAACCTCGGGAATCAAGGAATGTAGAACAGCAACAGGTATCTGGCAGGGGAATTTCTGAATCATGACATTGTTTATATCTAGAATGTGCTGTATAAATTCCATACTGCTATGGAGTTTATCATTATAATCAAGTGACAGAACAAAGAGTATATATTTTAACTGTGTTAGCTCACCTAAAGCCTGAAAGCAAGCAATGCACAGTCCATAAAGTCTGAAGAGAAATATAAAAAAAATCATAGCACCAGCAGTTCCTAGTCAGAAGCAAGCTAGGCAGTTTTCTTGCCTTCCAGATGGATCTTCAGAAGGCAGAGATATCTGTGGAGGTTGGACAGAATTAAAGAAGGGGGCTTGATGATCTCAAGTAGCCAAGATTCATCTGGAAAACCTAGGCAACCTCTGACTGGGAAGTAAATGGAAACCAATACATTTTTTATTAATTTCCACAACAAGATTTTTTTTCACAATTTGTTGCATTTGTGGCTCAGTCGCAGAGCTTACATATGAGACTGTGCCTATTTAATTTTTGACGTTAAGTTTGCCTTAATGGAGTTTAAAATAATACATAGACCTTAGATGTTTATGTAGATGTGGAAAATTTCAGCTTGAATTATAAATAGACAGTATATAAATAGACAGTGTCCACTGATCTAAAGGTACCCATAAACATAATGCCAGCTAAAATTTTGAATGGAGGTCACAGGTTTTACCCTATGTTAAGACTGACACTGAAGCCATGTGTTCAATGCATATACATCTATAGACATGTGCGATTTGTTTAGTTACGAATCAAAATTTGGACGAATTTTCGGAAATTCGGAGATTTGGATGTATCCGAATTTCCAAATGACAGAAATTACGAATGCAAACGAATCCGAATTTCCGATTCCGAAATTTGTTAGTGGTAGTCTGTATGATATTTCGTTTGTGGACGAAATTTTGTTGCAGCAAAGTGACATTACAGGGAAAAAATAATAATTTTAAAACAAAAAAAAGTGCATGGGGTTCCCCCCAAAATCCTTACCAGGCCCTTTTGGTCTGGTAGTAATTTTAAGGGGGAACCCTAGCCCCCAAAAAATGGGTAAAAAAACGTGGGGTCCCCCCCTCCCTGCGCCTTACCAGGTCACGTGCCCTCGGCATTGGGATGGTGTCTGCGGGCTTTTAATTTAAAAAAAATGGCTCCATCGATGTAATCCAGCGTCAATCACGACGCTCGCCGACCCGCCGAAATGCAGCCCTATTTTCTAACCAGTACAATTTCATACTTTTCTACTCCTAAACCCCAAAACTGGAATTGGTATAGCATCCCATATTTATGGGTATTTTAACTTCTTAAGTAAATAGACCATTATGTATAGGTAATAAAATCAGATCAGATATATTGCATATAGAGTATAACAAAATGCGTATCTGTTTAGTTACAGTGGCATGGCTGCATGCAGTAATGAATGTCCTACATATTTCCTTTGGATCCAAGACTGGCTCAAGCAAATGAAATGACTAAACAAAATGTAGAATACATGCCAGTTTATAAAATTTTGGAATGCATAGTGTATATGTTTATTTCCTTTTTCACATTCAGTCTACGCCAGTTTATACAAATTTGTTAGCGGGTTACGTTCAACATTTAAAAATTGCAAAATTAAAACTGAAGAAAAAAAGTTCGCAAGACAAGTATGGAAACCTACAATAGAAGAATAAATCTTTGCATGTAGTACAATTTTCTCCTTCTTCATCTGTAGTTTATTTTTCCAAAATGTTGACACTTTTTTGCTCAGCTTTGAACAGCTACTACACTATTTTATTCACCAGTCCCTAGATTCCAGCTTCATAGATACCTGGGAAAACAGTGTATGAATACAGTCAGAACCAAGAAGACACCTGATTCTGCTGACAACTTCCCAAGATTCAAATTCCCCAACATTTCCAAATTTAGTTCCCCAAATGTAATATCCCTTCTACAGTGAATATCCTTTTACAAATCAGGGCTGGAAAATTTAAAATAAGACCAAAGGAAATATTCCCTTTCTATTAATATAAATCACAGAAAAACACAAACACTGCAACACCAGGTTTAATGTGGTTTTAACCTCTCTTTAACCTTATGTTCGGCCAGCTGTAAGAACCAGGCAGAAAACAGTAACAATAGAGTCTGATTTATCTAAAAAGATTAGTAAAACAGACAGACACAAAAGAAAGAAATCCTATTTTAAACCTCACTGCAACTCAGCATAACATACAATAACTGTATTGGCAACTCAGTGTCATGAGAGGAAACAATTGTTTTTACTTGTTTTCCAACAATTTACATACAGTGATTACACTATGTTAATGTCTCTTAGGTTTTTTAAACTTTGATCTTTATGTAAATATTACATGAAATGAATTAGAAAGAGCTTAAATGTCAAAATGGTAGTTATAAAATATAAGAAACTGATGTAAATAATGTAATACTGTCAGTAAAGTGTTGCTGAAAAGAATTTTAAGCTCTGTAAATTAGTAAAATAAATATATTTAGTTCACAGAAATTATACAACCTTTTCCCTGAAAACTATATCCTTCCGTTCAAAAAAAAGGTTAAAAGACCAACTTCATGGCATTGTACAACCACACAACCAACCACCTCAATACCACCCACATTATAACAAATACTGATCAATAACAATATTAAAAAAAAACCTCCAGGAAACTAGTGTGCAAAATATGGGTGCAACCTTTTATTGGGATTTAAAACAGAATATGGTAACTTTAACATTTATTATAACAGACCTTTTACACAGACTAATACCAATGTGAAGATTTTAACCAAAACCACCTGCTTTGGGAATCCAGTGGAAAGTAACTATATATTACCATATCACCACCAGAAATACTGTTCATCCACCCACAACAGCCTGGTTTTATAACCTAGTGCCTGACTCCAGCATGGAATCTTGAATTAAGGGCTTGTTCACACCATGTCCAGATCATGTCCAAACCAGAACAGTTTGTTCCTGGACCAAAAATGCATATATGCACAGTCCTTTCCGGACCAGACCAAAAGTACTGCTTGCCAAATTTTCTCTGGTCTGGAATGTTACTGGAACGCATGGAAACACATCAAAAATTCATACAAATGAATGGAAAAGCACTAGAATACACCGGACCACACCTGAAAGCCCAGGAGGGGCGTGGAGGTGCATTAAAGTCATTGGCACTGCAGCCATGCCCCCCAACCACAGTGCGATTGCTCACACCAGAACCCGTGGCCACTGCGTTCCGGTCCAGTGCGATCTAAAAAAATAGTGCTTGCAGCACTGCAAGCAGGGGCGTGGCTACGGTGCTATTGACTTCAATGCACCTTCCCGCCCCTGAACGCCGGAAGCCGGCTGGGATGTGATACAGTGCGTTCCAGCAGCTAATTGCTCTGGAACGCACTGTTTATGGTGTGAACAAGCCCTTAAGTCTGGAATGGCGAAAGGACCCCCCAATGGTTGGCATGAATTTACACATAATTCTGTTAACCCTTTTTTTTTTTTTTTGTCCATGTACTGAAAACAGTGGTGTATTTTAGTTTGGGGCTGCCCTATGCAAGACGAAACTCAGCCCCCCCCACCCAAAAAAAAATCCCCCCCACACACACCAAATTTTCCCCACCCCTTCCTGTTTTTGACGTTTTGCTTAACCGGTCACTCGCTGCATACAGCGTACACGCTGTATCCAGCTTTTGACATGTTCTGCTATTAGCGTAGAAGGAAAGCTGGGGTCTCAGGTGGGCTCTGCAGGATCTGTGGTGGGCTCTGCGGGCTCTAAGGTGTGGTCTATGGTGGGCTCTGCAGGGTCTCAGTTGGGCTGTGCAAGATTTGTGGTGGGCTCTGCAGGCTGCAAAACCCACCGCAGATCCTGTACAGCCCCCTTGAGACCCTGCGGAGCCCACCATAGACCCCACCTTAGACCCCCGTAGAGCCCACCACAGATCCTGCAAAGCCTCCCGGAGACCCTGCGGAGCCCACCATAGACCTTACAGAGCCCACCACAGATCCTGCAAAGCCCCCCTGAGACCCTGTGGAGCCCAGCATAGACCTTGCAGATCCACCATAGACCCTGCAATGCCCACCACAGACCCTGCAGAGCCCCCCTGCAGACCGCAAGGTCTCAAGGGGGCTGTGCAGGATCTGAGGTAGACTATGCAGAGTCTCAGGGGGCTTTGCAGGATCTGTGGTGGGCTCTGCAGGCTCCAGAGACCCCCATCACAGATCCTGAAGGGCCCACCTGAGATTCTCAGGTGGGCTGTGTAGAATCTATGCTGGGCTCTGCAGGGTCCCTTTACGAGCAGTGTGATCCTCTTACCTGCATCTGCTGTCTCGAGCTGCCCGCTGCTGGACCTGGCCTCCTTTACGGCCGGACCACTGGTGCTGCGGGCACCCGGCCTCTTGACTGGCACTTTCGGGTCCCTACTGGCACTTCTGACTGGATTCCCATCCAACGCCAGACTGGCACTTCCGGTCGCAGCCACCTCTGCGCCCGACTGGTGCTTCGGGACACGACTTCCGCCGCCCGACCAGAGCTGCGGGGATCTGTACCCTCCCCCTTCTCCTGCTGCTCCTCCGTGTTTAGGCAGCTGAGGCTGCCGAGTTTTGAGTAGCCCGGCCTGCCTGACTGTTTTGGGGGCGGCATTTTTGCTCCCCCACCTGAAAAGTGCCGCCCAAAGCAAACGCCTTGTTTGCCTCGCAGCAGATATGCCCCTGACTGAAGCCCAGGAGTAGGAGGCCCAGATAATGCTGGGACAGTTTCAGAGAAAAATAACTTGGCATCCAGCAAATAAATATAGTAGTTGAATCACCATGCATCCTTTTCAGAATAGTTCAGCATCTTATATTTACTGATATCCTTACCACATAGGTGGAGTCAAATAATATCTGACATGAGCCATATTTGTAACAGATTGCACAAATCATCAGTTAGTCTGTCCCATCTCTTGCCCCTATTACCTTTCCACAGAATTAGCAGCTCATTCATTGAAAAAAGAAGGTTCCCTGTGTAAACTCTTGTTAAAGCCCTCCTATGAGACAAAAGACAAAGGAGTGGCCTATAATCTGAACTACCCTTGGTGAACCTAAAAGAAAGAAAATAATGCATACTCAATGTAGGGTGAATACCAATTTGAAATCTGCTAGACTCCCATCTGCCAACTCTCCTAATACAGTCTTGACTGAAGCTGGCCATACACATATAGATTATCTGCAGATTTTCTATGGTCTGATGGAAAAAGTGCAACAGATTCCTCCATCTATGCTAAACTGTGTGGATGGAGGAATCTCCCGCTGGGGTAAGCTTCAGTATCTTGCTAGTCGGCCCCGCTGGCTGTCGTAATACCTAACGCCAGTTGCAACTAAACATTTTTTCAATATTTCCTTAAATTGAAAAGTTGGACAGAGGAGTACCATCTGTATGTGCCAAAAAGGAGATTGAGAATGATTTCACTAGCAACCACTGAAAAACTAGAGCAATAAGATAATAAATACCACCAACAGGGTGAAGGGTTAACCAAATGACCCATTTTTGATTTGCACAAAAATATATTAATAGTGTTATCCCTTACTTGCACATTCTCCAGCAACAAACCTGTATCATAATTACACGACTGATAAATTAGTTCGGAGATGCAGATAGCACCACAGAAAGCCAGAAAAAAGCAGTTTTAAACAGTTGTGCTTAAAATGCAGAAGAACAAGAACAAACTGAATAAGTAGTATCTAGCAAATCACAGAGCATTTTAAATTATACACAGTAAGTGCCTTCCTGGCAGATGACCAACACTTATTTTATTATCAAACTTTAAAAGATTTAAAAATAAGAACATACTGGGTAGCTTGTATTGGCCTAAAAAATAACACCTGCCAAAATATTGGTAAATGTCACACAAGAAAGTCAAGAGACAGAGAAGAATCACCAGAAGGTAGGTAATCCAGGTCTTTTCAGACAATGACTGCCTCACCACATCTTGAACTAACTGTTGATAAGGAGAAATAAATGCTTCGGACACACATAATCTTTAGTTGCTGTTCCTTGGGCAAGTATTCCCAGGACTTAAATGCCAGACAGTTGATTGCATACTTGATACCTTTGTTGTCAGTTTTTTATTGTATCTTAGAGTTGGGCTTTAAATTCACTGGCATCCATCCTGTATACTAGATCGCAAAAACAACGCACAGAAGGATGTAATCCACCACAATGAGAACAGTTATGCCTAAATTTGCATATTTGGGGAACTCAACACTGAGGATCATTAAAGGAAAAACAGACCCCTTTCCGAAAAGGCAAAGCAGAAACAGCATTGCCTGCATGCTTCCAAATCTGAGATCGCTGAGGAATCATAAGATTTACCCGAAGGCCAAAGTCTTCAGAGCCCCACTTAACAGTCAGGTAAACTGGCAGCATTTGCCTGTATGAATCTTCATAATGGAACCAAGTCAGGGAAACAAAGGTCGGGCATTTTTTCCTTCCAAAATACTCGCATAATATATAAAAGCCTGTAACCAATCGGCAAATGTTCTAGCTACAGGATCTTCCTCAGCATCTTTCTTCTTCTGACCGTATTCTTTTTGATTGGGTGGTAACGATAAAATATCTACATAATCACACCACCAAATGTTTTCTTTTATACTGACAAATACCCAAAGGACAAATGGCACAAATTATCACCTCTCTGTAACAACCTTCTGCCACCCTTGGCCTAATAACAGGCGGGAAAGGAGCAGCAGACAAGCAGGAAGGGGTCAACTGTGACTGAACCTGTGAAGTAAAGCCTGACTGACAAGCTGGAGCAACAGAGATGTCAGGGATTGGGGTGGCAGCAGAACTAACATAAACTGGAGAAACATCAATGTTGCTGCAATCAGATTGTGAAGTGAAGTGAAGTGAGAACCTACAGGCCACAGTGGCTGTAACAGTGAAAAGTGAAATCTAATAAAGGTGCCTTTGCACCCACCTGTATGCTCTCACCAAGTGGACAAGCAGGTCCAGATTATGCTTTGTCTCCATCTATGTTGGGCTTGTTTCGACCACTACTCTTGAATACCAGTGCGCATAGAGTATGTAAATAATGTCGAAAGGTGGTTGCTAAGGGTGAATACCGGTGTAGCAGTGGTTAAAGAACTTGAGGTAAAGGCCATATCTTGCTTGTTTTTTTTTTTCTTGACAGAGTTAAGCATGCTCAGGTTTTGTATGAGAGCTTTGGCAGTTACCAGGGCAGTAGTTGACAAACTTCAGGTGACCTCTAACCCCTGAGTCTCATGCTAAAGAATTATAGGTTAAAACATTTTTAGTACATTTTAAAACTATATAAGCCTGTTAGTGTCTTAAATAGCACATAAGAGAAGGGAAAAAGAGGAAGCAGTGGTCATGGTAAGGGCTCTAGAGTTTATGGGTTCAGAAAGAGTTCACCCAATGACCCCTTCCCCACAGCAACTCCAGTGTAGCTTGCACTTCCCCTGCCATGCCATTGCGCTAGTACATTAGGGTGCCGTTCAGAATGAAGGACACTGCAACGCACTACTGGTTTGGCACTGCGTTCCAGTAACACACATGTTAAAGTGCGCATTTACTCAACACAAAAGTGTGAACCCAGCCTAAACTCATCCATTTCCAAAGAAAGAGTCCTGCAGGTTGTGATAATGAAAGTGAATCTTTGCATTTACAACTTGTTTTCAAAAAGGACATGTTGAAACTAACAGCACTTTCCTCAGAAGAGAGAAATGTAAAAACTGCAAAAGTTGTCTAGTTGTTTTACAATGTACATAGTTTATCTAGAGGAGATTGTTTATTCACAATAAAAATTGAATGACACTTTAAAGTGAACCTGTGCTTTGCCCATGCAGGACCAAGTAGTAGGGTTTCTTTAATGCCAGTGCCTGCAGCTGTACATATGTGTATTTTCTTTGTTCACCTTCTGTTTCCTTTTGGCCACCAGAAGTGAGGGAGATTTAGCCCCGTGTTAAGGTGCCCATACACTGCTCGATTCTTGTACGAGAATCGCGGGAAATCCCACGATCGTACGAGAATCGAGCAGTGTGAACGAAGACGTGCGACCGTTTCTACTGTACGGTCGTACGTCTTTTGTCTAAGGAGCACGCTAGAAAACCAGCCGAAAATCGTACGATTTTCGGCTGGTTTGAACGGTGCTCGGGAGACAAATGCTGAACGGGCCGGTGTGTGCACGCGCACACTGCCCGTTCAGCATTGCGGTCATCGGAAGCGATGATCGAGAGTACGATCTGCCTGTCCAAGATGTGCAGATCGTACGTTTTTTTTATCACTTTACAACCATCGCAAGACTAAGGTCTTTGCGATGGTTGTACAGTGTATGGCCACCTTTAGCCTCAAGTTGCAAAATAAAAGCACCTGCGCTGTCACTTGAGATGAGGGAGAGTGAGTCACATACTCTCCCATACGTGGAAATAGTGGGTATTTTTTTCTTGCTTCTGTCAACTGAAGCAAGCGGTGTGGAAGTGAAGGGAAGGGAATATGTGCAGCTGGTGCAGATGTAATTGAAGTGAAAATGTTGCTTTGCTGTACATGTACAAAGTATAGGTTTTCCTCAAGTGTAAAGGTAGATAATGTGTAATGATCCAGTGGTGAATAAATACCACCAAAAGAAAGCTCTATCTGTCCCCAAAAAAGGGTATAAAATTCATTTCAGTACAGCGCTGCATGACGGAATAAATGTCAGTTAAAGTACCGCAGCGCTGAATACTGAAAAATGGCCTGGATGGGAAGGGGGTTTAACACCGCGGATGTCAACTGGTTAATTGTATCTGTGTCCTATTCAATTATCCAATAATGCAAACGTGATGCATATCTTTCTTTCTTGTTTATTTCAATGTACTTCAGTAAATCAGGCCCAATGCATCTACAAAAAGTGCTGCTTAACATTCACCTTTTTCAGAGATGCAGATTTTAGCTGTTAAAGTACATCTGAGTGCAACAGTGTGGTTGTTTCTGTAGGTCTCAAATCCAGTAACTATGGAATGCAAGCCTCATAAATTTAAAACAAAATCTTTACCTTCCTTCAGTCAGCCAAATCTTGCTTCATCTTTGCCTCGCCAGCTCCCTCTTCCAGACACTGCAGTGAATTGTGGGAAGGTTTAAGCAGCACAGTCAGTTTTGCCATTCCAAAAAGAAGTAGGCAAGACTAAGGGGGTTATTCACTATGGAGCCAAAGGATACAGCCATAGCTTCGGCTGATCCTTTGGCTCTCTTCGGCCGCCTCTGCCCTTCGGTGCAGTCGAAGCGAAGGGCTGCTGTACGGGCTATTCACCATACCTCCGTATAGCAGCCGAGCGGCTCAGCCGAAGTGACAGCCAAAGCGTGGAAAAAGGTTGGCCGAAGCCGACCGATCTCCATGCAAATGGCAGCTGGGCGGAGCCATCTGTAATCTCATGGCTGGCTCCACCCAGTTGTAATAACAAATCAGTGTCCCCAAATTACTTGGGGACGCTGATCTGTCATGAAACAATAACAACTGGCTCCGCCCAGTTGTTCATTGGGCGGGACCTGCTAGAAGACACCGGGCAGGTGTCGGCCAATAGGAAACAGTTGGGCGGTGCTAGCTGTCACTGCTAGCTCTGCCCAATTGTTTTTCTTTTGCTGGCATCTTAGCCGGCGTTTAAAAAAAAAATTAATTTTCTTTTTAACTATTTTAATTTTTAATTTTTTTCCTATTTTTTTAATGATTTTTTCAACTTTTTTTTCTTTTTTTTAATCATTTCACTCTTTTTCTATTCTGCTGGGTACCTCTGAGGTACCCAGCAGAATAGCTGAGCTGAATGCCGCTTGCCGGCATTCGGCTATTCACTTACTGCCGTTTGGACCCTATGAGAATAGGGGCGAACAGCAGCGAGCGAGCTGCCGGAGCTTCGGCTCAGCTTATCCAGAGGTTGGATCGGTTGAGTCAAACTCCTTCTGCACTTCGACTCAGAGCATGTTCGGCTGCAGAGCATGTTCGGCTGACCGAAGGCAGCCGATGTACGGCTGATTTTAGCCGATGTTTGGCTGAAATCAGCCATAGAAGCCATACGTGAATAGCTGAACAGCGTTCGGCTCACTTCACTGCGGCTGGGTTATTCACTTGGCTGCCTTCGGCAGCTTTGTGAATAACCTCCTAGGTGTGGCCAGCTGTTGATTGACAAGCTACAGGCTTGTGAATCAGCAGTGACAATGCTGATAGTGATACCCCTGCCACATCTACGTATTCCACTGTAGTCTAAGCAGCCACGACATTGGAACGACAATATTGCTTTGAATTCAGTAGCAGTGCAGCAGCGTTGCCTCCCCGTTGTCTCCATCACTGTTAGCTGCACGAGGCAGACTTTACTAGCAGGATCAACATGTATTTGAGAGACTTTGCAGGAGACTTAGAAAAATGGTAAGTGCAGTTGGACGTACAATACATATTTT
Organism: Nanorana parkeri; assembly: GCF_000935625.1. Lineage (NCBI taxonomy): Eukaryota > Metazoa > Chordata > Amphibia > Anura > Dicroglossidae > Nanorana > Nanorana parkeri. The sequence continues at coordinate 340,082 of NW_017307666.1, read as the reverse complement.
TTTAATGGGAGGCTATAGTTCAATAACCAAAATCTAGTAGTATTAAATTCTCCATATTTTTTTTCAATAATGAATCCAGATCCAACAACTATACATTGCCCAGCAAAGCATTTATTTACATTTTTGCCCAAACACTTAGTTATGTTTCCAGACAGTTGGCTCTAACTCTCTCATTTCCACTTCCCTGAAGTTCCTATCCATTACAAGATCACATGGGAAAGCACAGTCTGCAGCACCTTTCCATCTGCTAGCTTGGAGAAGGGAGAAGTGAGGATGGTGGAAGGAGGAGCAGAAAGCAGGGTAGTGGCTTACGTTGCTGTGTCTGTGCTTGTGGAGACACACTCAACTTACTAGCACACACAAGGGTGGTTCCATAGGCCCACCCAAGGGACACCCCTGGGTGGCTCCATAGGCCCACCCATAGGCCCATACACACAAGGGTGGCTCCATAGGCCCACCCATAGGCCCACCCAAGGGACACCCAAGGGAAAGGAGCCACCCTGAATCAGGGCCAGTGCTCAGGAAATCAGCTGATTCTACAGGAAACCAAACATCAAGGAGCAGCATAAATTTAAGTGATTTAATCAGCATTTGAAATGCTGAAACTTTTGACTTTATTATCACTTTAAATATTTCTAAATCTGCAGCTTTCATAAAATGAATACAGAGGTCTTTCTTTAGGAACATCTTATTATAGGGTGACAACACTCCCTGTCACTGTCTCTCAATGGTGCTTTCGCATTGTCATTTGTCTCGCTTTCTTCCAATGGTGACTACAAACAATCATGGTGATGCATATTGCACTGGCACGGTCCACTGTTTTTAACATCCTGATAAATATTGTGCAGCAGTTGCTGGAGCATATGCATGTAGACATGCAATGCTTGTAAACAGGCTGCAGGAGATCAACACTCCTAATTTGCATGACAGATGACAAAAAAAAATTGAAACAGTATTTTTTTTTTTAAATGGCAATTGTTTATGATACAGGTGAGTGAGTACAGAAGATAAGGGAAAAAGAGGAAGATTTTTTTTAGAGATGTGCCGGAGCTTTGGAATTGTCTAATAGACTTATCACTGCCTCTAACGATCATCTCCATCCACACTAGACAAATTAGTGTCACTTTTATTTCAGCAGTTCTTGACAAAATACGTGCTTCTTATGTCAGCCACAGCAGACAATTTTGTGTGATTTTTGTGTCTCTACAACATGACATGTGTATGACATATTTAACTACTATAGCAGTGTTTTTCCTTACCTGGGTACCCAAGACCTGTGCATCTTGCCAGGTGCAGTAAGTCCTAGCATAGGAACACTACAAGAATGTATTCTACTCATAAGGAGAAAAAAGGTTTAAAAGAGAATTATGGCCTAAACTTTTTAGCCATAGTTCTCTTTAGGGTAACAGGAGAACATATACTAATTTCCTCCGATGACCCAAAACGCAGTAGGTACCAGGCTATTGCGCGCTATGTGCTGACAGCGCAGAGGTGCAGCGCAGCTGGGACGGATCCCAACAACAATGTTGAGATCCACCCCACTGGCTGATTGACAGCTGACTCTGCCTCTCTAGAGGCAGGGCCAGCTGTGCCCACCCCCTTCCCCATCCATTCCTCCAGTCAGAGCTGGAGAAACAGAGAGGGGATCTCTGCAGGGAGCTGCTCTCTGCAGGGAGAGGATCGGCAAGTCAGCGTTCAGAGGTATGTGTTCGCCGACTTCCTGTTCAATAGAGCCGACCTGTGACAGCTTCATTGTCACAGGTTGACTTAAATTATGGGGATGAGTGTTTATCGTTCACCCCATAATTTTTGTAACTTCTGTTCCATGCTGGGGATTCATGTGACAATTACAGTCTCAGTCTCATCCTGCACAGAGATATTCCAGCTCACAGAAAATCACTAGCAGGCAGAGTGTGATCATCACTGAGCAGGTTTACTGAGTAGTCAACTCTTTATCCATCACCACGTGTTTTACCGGAAACAAACACTATGCACAGCATCTGCTGTTGCAATTCTGACCTTTAAAAAATATATGTATAACTCACTGCCACGCCCAGACAGGAATGTAACAGAGTTTACACTATGGTAGCTCTTCACGGGGGCAAAATATTTTAGATTCTACAAATCCTGAATGCCAACTATCGTAGGCACATCTACATTTTCCATATGAGAAGGATTCAAAATCCTAGAGCTAGCATAATTTTGAAGAGAGTGAAGTTACGATTTGTTAGATAGCAAACATAATATATTTTTCTGAGGTATGTTTCACCTATGAGATCACATATGCCACTTGAACAGCTGAAGGGAAAAGGGAAAGGCTAGTAAAAAGAATGGAAGTAGTAAAATTGAAGAGATAACAAAGGCAAAGAAGGAAGCAGGTGAGAGAAAGAATAAACAAAAGAGGTAAGACAGAGAGAGAATGGCAGAAAGAGAGGTCCAGGGGAGATAAGGGCAGTAATGAAAAAAGCAGGAAACAAGTTTAGGAGAGAAACAGCAGTGCAGACTAGAGAGAGGAGAGTTTGAAGTGAAATAAGATTTTTGTCACATGAATGTATGTTGTGCGTTACAAACTATTGTTCATGTACAAAATATTGGATATGTTGGATATAGTTGGAATTATACAGTAAAGGTTTCCAAAAAATCTTTGAAATGTAAAAGTTTTTGTATACAGCAGGGAAAGGTTTAGAACTCCTGTTGGGTTTTTACTGTTAATCGGGACTATGTTAGATAGATTAATCCTTACTTACTGTTCTGCTGACATTAGTTTCACCAGACAGGTACGGAGGGAAGTGCAACAGGGACAAAGACAAAAATAAAAATTTGACTGAGGTTGTAACTATTCCCTACTCTACTAATAAAAGCAATTTTATTTATGTCTGTGTTGCTATTAAAGCGTTGCCCTGACTTCCTCTCTGGTAAAATTTAGTCAGCAGAACAGCAAGTGAGGGGAAACCTCTCTAATTGAGTCCCAAAAAGCAGTGAAAGTGCAACCATTACCCATTCCATTCAAAACAAAGACACCATTCGCACTTGCATGTAGTCAGTGCCACTGTTTACATCTGTGCATTTTCATCCAGAGCATTTATTTTTTAAATGCAGTCCAAAAAAATTCATTTTTGAAGTTCGTGACAAAGCAGTTTTACTGCATTTTGACAAAAACACACCTGCCATAGAGATTTATTCCATTTTTATTGGGTATTGGTTTGCTTGGGGTATGTAATAGGGGTATGTATCACAAAACTGACATATAAACATTTGTTAAAGGCTAGTGAGAAATAGAGAGTTGCCTGGATAAACTATGGAATACAGACAGATTAGTACAACAACTGGGCATTTGTTGTTTCATCATGATCAAATATGACTTATCAGAATGAAAACAAGCAAGTGACTTTAGGACACACATAGTTTAACTGTCATTCAAGTGTTTTTGTTTACTATAATAAAGAAACAGTATTTTATAGTAGTAACTGTTAAAAGCTTTACAAACATATCTGCCTAAAGCTTTCATGCAACAGGAAAAGCCATGGGTAGTATGCAAAATGTAATTAGCAGATTAAACCCATTAGAAAAAGAAATGTTTCATAGTAGTTGGCAAAATACCATTTGTTTGAATAGATGGTGAGTCAACAGGCATTTTGGGCCAACCATACTCTCTTTATTTAACCTCCACTACATTTGCAGATTAGATAATTGAAGAGTTGCTAATTAGATCAGATAGCAGGAAAAGCTAATTAGGATAGTTAAAAATAGGATGTTAATTAGGGTGGAAATGAACAACTTGTGACAGCTGAGGTCATTGTTTCACACAGAGGCACAAGAGATACAGTATGTATGTCCCATCCAAGTGCACCTTTCCTAATAGATGGATATAGTTGGTTATATGTTTGGATGAAGCACTGTGATCTTGAAGAATGCTGAGTTAAGTTTGACTTGCTTATAAGGACATTACATATATGTATGTATACAGGAATTCAGCATAGTAGAGAGGAAAACATATATACAGATAGAACTTCCTGTGTATCACAGATAGAAGCATGCATATAGAAAAACTAGCATAGACTAGACTTGCACCAGCGCCATCTAGTGCTCAAAAGAGATAACAGTACATTAGAATGCCAGTAATACAATCGGTGCATATTAGCATATGTTGTTGCATTTCCAACACCCCTTTTCAACAGCATATGTGTTGCTTTATGATATTCAGCTTATCTCAAAGGAAACTGTGATGATCTTTTGGCAATGGCTTGGTGTGTGAATCCGCAGTCATTTCTTCTGTTGAGCAATATTGAATGTCAGTAATGGCTTGCTCTTGAGTGTCCAGGGTTTATTTTCTTGGAGTGATTTTATTTCTCCTTCTGCTGCTTTTCTCTATTGATTGGCTTTGCATTTTGGTAATTTTTCTATGTTGTTCAACAATGTTGGTTCAGGAATGCTATTTCTCTTAGCAGTATATGACAGCTTGCAGGGTGTTATTCTCCTTGTTTCCCGAGTGGACCTTCTAATTAATGATGAGCCGAACAGACCAGAGTTTGGTTGAAATGCGAACTTTACAACATCCAAAAAGTTCAAATCCGAACTAGAACTAGAACCCCCATTGAACTAAAGTCAATGGGTGTAGAACTTTGAAAACTGTCCCCTTTAAGAGGGCTTATATGCAAGTTATTGGCCATAAAATGATTATGGGGATCCGGATACTGCCCTGAGGGACAGGAATCAATGGAAAAAAAACTTTTTAAAACTACTGTTTTTAAAGGAGCAGTGGTTTTAACATCACTTAAAGGGTAACAATAAAAATGAAAAATTCCTGTAAATATCGTGCCTGGGGGGGGCCCCTTAACCTGCCTGTAAAGTGGCAAATATGTACAATGTATAGAACCTGCTGCAGCAAAACTGACATTTCTAAAGAAAAAAATGACACTATTCTTAAAGTGTGCAGTTCCCCCTCCCAAACAATACCAGACCCTTTAGGTCTCCCTCCCTGGTAGGAATGTTAGGAGGGACCACATTTTTTTTTAAAAGCGTGGGGTTCCTCCTAAAAGTCATACCAGGCCCTTAAGGTTTGGTAGGAATTTTAAGGAGGAACCCCACCCAAAAAAATGGAGGGGAGGGGAAACGTGGGGTGCCCCCTAAAATTCCATACCAGACCCTTGATCCGAGCAAAGGCCTGGTAGGGCCGGAAAGGGGGGGACGAGCGAGCGCCCCCCGCCTCCCTCCCATACCAGGCCACATGCCCTCGGCACTGGGAGGGTGCTTTTCCAGGGTCGCCCTTGGAAAAGCACCTTGTCCCCCTGCCGATGGGGACATGGGCTTCTTCCCCACAAGCCCTGGAGCGTTGGTTGTGGGGGTCTGCGGGCAGGGGGGGGCTTATTCACATCAGGGTACCCAGATGCCGCTCCACACCCCCTTGTGAATGATTAAGGGGTACTTGTACCCCTAGTCACTCACGAAAGGGATAAATCATTGTTTTAAAAAAAGAGAACAGACTTTTAAAAAATTAATTGAAAAAAACCCAAAAGATATGTTTTAGAAAAGTCTTTTATTAAAAGAAAAAAAAAAGGGATCCATCGACGTAATCCAGGGTCAATCACGACGTCCAGCATTGTCCACGATGATGACGACTCGACCAAATAAAAAATAAAACAATAAAAAATAAATAGAAATAATTTTTAAAAAACGACTGCCGTCCCGTTCACTCGTGCTGAACACGCGCCACATAATGGCATTTTGACAGATGCCGGTAACATATAGACATTTTGGCAGAGCTAGCAGTGACAACTAGCTCCGCCCAACTTTTTACAGTTGTAACAGGGTGAGCCATGATTGGGCAGAATCATCATGACATCCCTTTAGAGACCCACCCTAGATTGGCTCTGTAGGGTCTCACCAGCACCAGGGCTCTGTAGGGTCTCACCAGGGCTCTGTAGGGTCTCACCAGCCTGGTTAGACCCCCTCAGAGCCCTGGTGAAACCCCAGAGAGCCCTCTGTAGGGTCAGAGGGCTCTGAATGGTCTCACCGGGGCTTTCTGGCGTCTAACCAGGGATATGTGGGGTCTCACAAGCCTGGTTAGACCAGCTTAGTTAAAACAGGACTCTGTAGAGTCTCACCAGGGCTTTGAAGTGTCTCACCTGGTGGGACCTGAAAGAGCCCTGGTGAGACCCCACAGAGTCCTGGTTAAACCAGGGCTCTGTAGGGTCTCGGCAGCACTCTGTAGGGTCTCCCCAGGGCTCTCTGGGGAGACCCTAGAGATCCCTATTGAGACCCACCCAGGACTCTGTAGAGTCTCACCAGGGCTTTGAAGGGTCTCACCTGGTGGGACCCGAAAGAGCCCTGGTTAGACCCCACAGAGCCCTGGTGAGACCCCACAGAGCCCTGGTATATACAATTTATACCTTTCATTTTTATCGCTTGCATTTTTTTCCCATTATGTTTAAGTTTCGCCTAAGGCCTCGCAAACTCTAGAGCCACCTCTGCCTGTTGGTTTTGTGTTTAGATGAAGCACTGAGATCTTTAGCAATGCTGAATTAAGTTTTACTTGCTTATAAGGACATTAAATGTATGTATACAGGAATACAGCATGGTAAAGAGGAAAACATACAAATAGAACGTCCTGTGTATCACAGATAGAGGCATGCATATAGAAAAACTAGCATAGAATCGACTTGTACTACAGTGCCATCTAGTGCTCAAAAGACATAACAGTATATCAGAATGCAAGTAATACAATCAGTGCATGTTAGCACATGTTGTTGCATTTCAAAAAAAACAATGGGCAAAGGCCATCTCATTAAGAAGCCTTGCAGCTATAACAACCTGCAACCACCATCTCCAGCTCATGAAGCATAAGTTTAAGTTAAAGATGGTAACGCAATACATTTAAAAAATGACTTATTCAGCAGCAGTATAATTGCGCCGAAGAGGTATATAGATCACCAAAAAAGACTTGCAATATTGATAAAATTGCAGTAGATTGTGTATTAATTTGGACATTAATATCCTGAAGAACACTTATTTAAGCACTATTCTGCTGAGACTAAGTGTTGCACATATGATGAATAAACTTCACAGTGCGATAGGGGTGGCTGGAATTAGAGTGCTTTGATGAGGATTAGATGCAATGAAATGGAGGATACTCATCACTCTGAGGAAACAGGGTTGTAACTGAGTAAACAATAATACATTATATAAAACATACAGTACATACAAACTGTGCAGGAACAGTACAGAATTACATCCAAATGACCAAATGCTCTGTATGTTAGGAATGTCTTCTACACAAAACTACACTAAGAAAGATGCACCTTATCCTATAACACTGCACAACAAAGTTTTTGCTTCTTGAACACTGTTGGGTGTTCCTTATAGATTTTTGGCTGCTGATCACGAAAATCACATCCAAATTTGCCCACCACATATGGTTTCATTGAAATCTTCAGTTTTGTCATGTTTTTTCTAATATTTGTGTCCAAAAATTTTCGTTTCTGTAAGAGAGCTATGAACAATGTTTTGTGCTGGGCATGTCCAGGCATGAAATCAGGCCAGGTTGGAAGCTGTTCTGTGGAAGTATGCAGCTTGACACTGTCTCAGCAGGCTATAAAAGTTCCTCTTTATTATTTGAATTTATTGTAGGGTTTTTATAACTTAAATTTAGTATTTTTATGCCCTCCCCCCCATTATCTAGTTTAAAAGCTCCTCCAGTCTTTCTACCATTTTTCCCCCCAGGAATGCTGCACCTCCCCCATTAAGATGCAGCCCGTCTCGGCTGTAGAGCCGGTAGCCGACTGCAAAGTCAGCCCAGTTCTCCAGGAAACCAAATCCTTCCATCTGACACCAGCTCCGGAGCCACTTGTTAAGCTCCCTCAACTCGCGCTGTCTGTCCGGAGTGGCTCTTGGCCGCGCTGAATCTCTGAGAAAACTACCGTGGAGGTCCTTTCCTTCACCCTAGCACCTAGGTCTCTGAACTCCTTTTTTAGGACACTCCAGTCTCCTCCTATTTTGTCATCATGTGGCTTTCATACACAGATGCTGCTCATTGGATTAATATAAACCGTATAGTATTTATTCAGAATATAGCATTGCCTCAGTAGCACAGTAGTAACAAGTCAGTTAGATGTTATACGCATTTTACAGGACAATTTGTGTCAGCTGATATGTCTCGTCAATGTTGTAACAGCCGCAATTCATTCTGCTATATTTATTACTTGCATGTGACTTTAATTTACTTTCATACTGGATATAATACCCTGGATGCATTTATTACTTGCATGTGACTTTAAATTACTTTCATACTGGATATAATTCCCTGGCTGCATAAATTGCCTGACTGTGACTCGCAGTTAACCCTATGTTGGATTCAATCCCCCCAATGCATATACTACCCGTTTGTGCCTTTGATTAACTTTCATACTGCAGAGAGTTCCCTGGACGCATACTATATTTGGATATGAAATTAAGTTAGCCTTCTGATGCTCATTATTTACGGCTGCATATACTACTAGGAGGTGTCTTTACTTTAACCTACCGGTTGGGGGTATGCGGTAATACCTTTACAAAACACAAAAATTCCCAGCCAGCCTGCAACCAAACAAGTAGCCCTGTCAACAGTATGCGTTAAAATCAGAGGTTTTAGTTGCACAAACTTTTGGCCAAAAATATGTAGAAGCCACACTGCCGCGCCAAGGCACCTCTGCAAAGTGTGGTCCTAACTCTATGTATCTGAGTCTCCAAGTGTGAGCATATTAATGAAGTCGATAGATTGCATGCAGGTGTACCTGGAGGTAGCCTACTCCTCCTAATAAGGTGCAGGGACGCACTGGGGGCCCAGCAACCAAAAATGCACGCTGGGACCTAGGTGCATCCCCCAAACCAAAAATAGTCAAACTAGAAAAAAGTGGTACATGCATGACCTCTGATTTTAACGCATACTGTTGACAGGGCTACTTGTTTGGTTGCAGGCTGGCTGGCAGGTTGGGGCTGGGGAATTTTTGTGTTTTGTATTGTTGTAAGCCTTCCCATTGTGCTCCCTGCTATAAAGGCTGGTTATAGATTCATGCATGTACCACTTTTTTCTACTTTTTCTTTTATTTTTTCTCCTTTTTCTTTTTCTTTTTTCTATGCGGTAATACCTCCCCGGCCTACCTTCTAAAAAGATCCCTATCTACTTTGGCAGATGATGTAATGAACTCCAAACTCTTCGCTTAAGATTAAGAGTGACGCCTGGGGTTCAGTACTGAGTGCCATACTTCGAGAAATACACCACTTCAACTACTACCACCCAATCCTCCGCAGTTGTGGTTCATACTCGCTCACTGCAGGACGTGACAGACCCTGTCTCAGAAGACTCAGTTTATGAGTAATGTAGGTTGGGATGAACTACTGGAAGCTATCTGATTATAAGTACCCCATAGGCACTGTTCACATTTCCCAACAACACCAGTCTTAGTCACAGTAAGAGTTAAGACTAAGGGACTGAACGTGTCTGCTAAATGCTGTCACTTGTGAGTGCTCCTCTTGCTCTGTCCCACCATTTAGTGTAGAGAAAGCATCTTACCGCTGCTGCTCCTCATGGAACTCTAGCCTCCACATTGTTCCCACTGCCCACCTAGAGTGACCTGGTCACTTCTGGCAGTCCGACCCTCATCAGCACCAGCTGCTTGGGTTTGTGAGTACCTGAGGCCTTGCCTCTCAGTTTGGGCCTAGCTGCATCAATAGTTGGAATTCCTCCCTAGGTGCCAGTTTTACTCTTGGAGGTTCTGCCCTCAGTCCTGTGTTGACTATGATCTTACTCTGCCAAACAGTAGCAGAATCGGATAGATGCCTCTAAAGGGACCCCTCAAAAGGTATATCACTCTGTAATTGAGCAGATGAAAGAGATGTCTGGAGCCTTTAGCTTCAGCTGTGATGACTTGCTACAAGCATGTAAACTACTGTCCTGCATGGGTCTGTTGTCCATACAGATATGCAGAGCACTCTGGTTAAGGTGCTGGGACACTGTATTTCACCATCAAAAGAGTACCTGACTTTGAGGGATGTTGTCTCTCTGGATCTACCTTAGACACCACCTGGATCCATGGGAGGCTATAGCATGCTCCTGCCTCGATGCAGGAGTTCCAGGAAGAGGTCATCGGAGGCCCACGCTACCCCTTCCACTTCTGCGGTAGGTGCCCTAGGCCCCAGAGCTTGACTCTCAGACGGCCCATAGGATTAAAAGTCAGCTGACAAACCTTCAGTATTTGTAAAAAAATTCTGGGTCCATGGGAAGCTTGCACTTCAGACATTTGGATGCAGAAAGCATCTTCTTGGGTACTCAGGCTAATTCCATGATTGCTGCACCTCCCCTTGTTCCTTTGGATTCTTCTCGCTCCTGGACCCTGGTAAGGGAATTTCTCTCCTGGAAGATTCTTCCTGGTCTTCCAGAACAGGAGGCTTCCATACTTCCTCGGATCCTGACTTTGGCAGGTCTCCAGGGTTGGACTTAGTAGGACAGCATCTAGATACAACTTTGTCTTCACCACTGAGAATAAATGGGAGTACCTCCCCAGATAGCAAGGATAACTTGCCACAAATGTGTGGCAGGGTTAAATTGTAATTCTTGTTAACTTGCTGCACACATTCCTGGCAAGTTGTAGACATGCAGAACACTTGCAGCACAAGTTCTAGTTGACACTTTTTGAATTTGTAGCAAATTTGCATGGCAGGTCTACAGCAAGAGTCCTGCAGGTCTTAGCATGAGCTCTGCAAGTGTACAGCACTTATGCAAAGCACGTTGATCTGGAGACTTGCAATGCAGACTTGCTGACATTGTGCAACAAAATTGTGAAGCTTGGCAAGTCTGCAATAGTTTAGCAAGTCATATTCAAACTTGCAGCTCAATTGCTTGCTATCTGGGTCCTGCCTGAGGTAACCTGAGGTAGTCCGATACCTGTGCTGGATGATATGGACATTGATCCCCTTAGGGGACACCAGTTCCTTTTATTTAGCAGCCTCTAATAACAGTGTAGCAAGCGTTTGTGTGGTACCGTATCAAAAGCCTTTGAGAAATCCAGATATACCACATACCACAGAAGGTTCATGCTTCTATGCAGTAGGCCAAGCTCATCAGAGGAGCTCCCCGTATCTCCCAGGATGGTTGGCAGGCAGACACACTAGTCTCTTGCTGCAGGGAATACCAGACAGCCACGGGGGACTCACCCAATTAGGGTAAGGGCCACTTGATCGAAAATGTGCAGCCTATTGAGGAAGGGCCTCAGGTTCTTTCACTTGTTTTGGCTTCTAACCAGACCATGCTTCACCAGGCAGTGCTTTTGGTTGTACACATAAGTCTCCTAATCCTTGCTCCACAAATGCTTGCTCTTCCTGGATCTGGGGGATTACAAACATCCTTAAACCTATGGCACCAAATATAGGCAGAATTGCTCTTCAGCAGAGTTCCTCTAAGGTAGCATCAGAGGTATTTTGTACCTACCAGGGAGGAAACTTTCACCAATCCCCAGCCCTTTTGGATGTTTCCAAGTCACCAGTCACCAGAATCTATACCCCTTCCCTTGCCTACCCTTCAGGAGGTGTTACTCGCACCTTACCCCTTCAGTTGTTCGTTACTCCATGGGACAAAATTCCTGAGCTGTTGTAACATCACCACCCATCATCCAATCAGAGAAAGTCTAGTATGCATTGAGAAAAATACTAGGCGTTTGCAGAAAGGCAGTGAACAGCAGAGGGGAAGTCGTTAGCACATATGCTTTTCCTGGCTTCTGTATCCCCCTCCCACACTAGGCAGTATGGAAGCAATGCATTGCCACACGGATAACTGTGCAAGGGTTTCTGGGAAATGGGGTTCAGCTTAGAACAGAGACAGCAGCAATAATCTCCATTCCTTTATTTGTCACAGTAGCAAAAAGAATACCCCCCCCCCCCCCTCATTAGTTAAATGGCCAAAAAAAAAAACCCCCCCCCCCCCCCTTCATTAGTGACAGTAGCAATAATAAACACCCCACTCCTCTATATGGTGACAGCGGAAGCAATAATAAACTCCTCCCTCCTTCACTGGTTTCGGTGGCAGCAATTAATTCCCCCATTCATTAGTGTTCAATGACAGCAAAAAATAATCCTCCATTCATCAGTGCTTACTGGTATCTTACCTAAACTCATGCTCCCTAGCTGCTTCCTCTGCTGGCTGAAACTATACAATGCCTATCAGGCAGGATATCACTCCACTCCACTCCACAGGCAGTACCAGATGCTGAAATGCAGAGTGCGTTCCAGTACCCAGCATCCCACTGACCCTCTGCATTGGCTGTGTATAATGTAGGTGGGGCCCCATGGGTAGGGTTGCCACCCGTACGGGAATCACCCGGACAGTATGGGTTTTGAACCCTGTGCCCGGGCGGGAGCCCGCCTCCCACCCGGGCACATTATTCAAACCGTACTTGGTGGCACCATAGCGAGCGGTGGGTAGCAGGGAGAGAGCGGCAGTCAGCGAGCACTGGGTAGTGCTGTCTTCAGTAGCTCGATTCTCCCTCTCTCTCACTCCTTTGATCCTCCGTGGCTGGCACTGTGTGAGTCAGAGGAAGTGACATCACCGAGAGAGCAGAGAGGGAGAAGTCATTCTCCAGCAGTCGGCATGGACAGCGCTTTCATCTTAACAGGTATCTATTTCAGGAGGGAAAGGGGGGGAGAAGGAGGGGGAATGGGGGGTTGGTATAACATTACAGTATGTCATGCTGGTTGTAATATTGTGTAAGGGGCCCTATTGTTTTGGCTGTGCAAGCACCCCTAGAGGTGTTAGCGCTTGTTCACACCCATTGCGGCTGCTGGAACGCACATCGATCGCACAGTAAACTCCCCCCCTTCGTTCTGGGCGGGGGCATGGCGTTATATTGATATCCGCAGTGTGATTGGACACCTGACAAAATATTGCCTGCGTTCCGGTCCAGTGAGAATGCAAAAAAATGCTGCATGCTCTATCTTTTTGTGTTCGCACTGGACCGAAACACAGGCAATGCTTTGCCACACGTCTGATTACACCGCAGTTGGGGTGTGTGGCTGCGGTGCCATTGACTTCAATGCACCGCCACGCCCCCTCCTACCCCAGAATGAAGAGGGGTGTTTGGTATGTGATTTATTCAGTAAAAAATGCACTTACGTTACATTTAGTGTCCCAAAACACAATAAAATACTTTTTTTAAAATTTACATTATTTTTACATTTATTTTATTTTTAAAACAGTTTTTTTAAACGTTACTTTAGTTGATATCACATAGGGGGGCTTACAAGCCCCCCATGTGATAGCATATTGGCAGTGACAGGTACTCTTTAAGGTGATGCTGGGGGTCCAAAAGACCCCCAGTGTCACCTTTACACTAGAAATAAGCTATTGAAGTGCAGATCGCAGGCTTCAGGAGCCGAGCACTGACAGCTATGGGTCTGGAAGAGATGTAATCGGCATCGCTCCCGGTCCCATAGTACGGGGAGGAGATTGGTGAACCAAGGCTCTCCGCTCTCCTCCCTAGCTTCCCACCGACACCCAAGATGCCGGTCCCGGGCCCTCAAGGGGAGCAGAGGAGCCTGGGAAACGCAGAGGGGGGAGCATTGGGCGGAGAGTTACCGGCCCATAGAAGCGATCTGGCGACAGCTGAGTCGCCAAAATCGCTTCTTCTGTAAAGCCGGTCGCCGTCTCTACAAATATGAACATTGTCTGTTTAACCCCTTAGGGACCCATGATGGAATTATCCTGTCATGGGTCATCAAGGGGTTAACCTCCCACAGTAGGGTATTCACAGTCTGGGTTTTGAATCCTGTGTCCGGGTGTGAGCCCACCTCACAGCCCGGACACATTATACAAACCAGACTTGTGGCTAGTAACTCGTGGCGGACTGCATCTTAACAGGTATTTACTACATTTATTTAAATATCAATTGAAAAGAAGGGGGGGTGGTATTGTACGTAAAAATTGTCCCCCAAAAAATGCCATAGGTAACCTATGACATTTTTTGTGGCGGCATCTTTTATGTGCAATAGTACATATTGTCCAATACAGATGTCACCAGCACTAAGATTCCATGTTAGTGCAAAATCCATTTTATTGATAGTTGTCATTCAAACGACAAGCACTCTTGGGGCCGCGCCGGGTCTCCTTCATCGGGCCCAGAAATGACATTGTATAAAAGTACCACAACCTTTATATAGACCTACTAGAATGTCATTTCTGAGCCTTATGAAGGGGACTCTTGAATGACAAATATCAATAAAATGGATTTGCACCAGGTATGCACCGACACTAGTATCGGTGCAGATTCCGAGTATTTGGGCGAGTACTCGTACTCGCCCAAATGCTCCAATACCGGAACTTCCGGTCAGAGGGAGATCTCCCTTTGACCGGCAGTCCCTAGGGAGCATGGAGCCGGTCTTCCTTTCCAATCAGGAAGCCAGGTGGTGGGTTATGACCTGCCTCCCGGTTCCTGATTGGCTAGGAAGCCAGCTTCACTTGTTGGTAGGCAGCCTGGCTTCCTAACCAATCAGGAAGCCAGGTGGTACATCATGACTCGTGCCCTGGCTTCCTGATTGGTCAGGAAGCCACGCTGCGTAGAAACAAGTGAAGCCAGCTTCCTAGCCAATCAGGAAGGCAGGTCATGACATGGCGCCCGGCTTCCTGATTGGCTAGGAAGCCGGCTTCACTTGTTGCTAGGCAGTCTGGATTCCTGACCAATCAGGAAGCTAGACGGCACCTAATGACTTGCCGCCTGGCTTCATGATTGGTCAGGCAGCCTCAAGTGAAGCCCATTTTCTTTCGCTAGAACACCGGCTTCACAGGCAATCAGGAAGCCGGGCGACGGGTCATGATCCACCACTTGACTTCCTTATAATCTGGGGTACAAGGCACCGGTACTCGGTATCGGCGAGTACTGGAAAAGACATATATAAAAAAAAATATCGAAAACCTGGTATCGGTGCATCCCTAATTTGTAGGGATGTTCAGATACCGGTGCCAATACTTGGTATTTGCACAAGAACTACCAGGAACTACCAGGGTTGCTAAGGTTGCAGCGCGGACCTGGCTTTGGCGTTCCACCACTGTCCTGAAATCATTAGTCTGTATTGTTTTAGAAAACCTGTGCTGTAACCTGTGGCACACTGGCATTTTATGGGGGCATGGTTTATGTACAGAATATATATCTGGGGACCTGTGGCACACGGGCAAGTTGTGATTAACTTCAATGTTATTTAATCACAAAATATGTACATAATGTACCGTATTTTGCACTCTATAAGGCGCTCCAGACCATAGGACGCAGGGATTCTGACAGAAGCTGCAGTTCAGTGACTGCTGAGACTGGTGGCACTGTGATTACAGCACCACGGTCTCAGTAATCACACAGAGCAGACGAAGAACGGCGTTCTTCGTCTGCTCAAGGGGCTCTATGGTGAGCTCCTATGCCGTGGTCACGGTCCCCTAGAGGTGTGGGGGACCCCGAAAACCACAGGGGGGGGAGGGGGGCGGACACGATTGCCGCCGCTCAATTTAATACAAGTGAAAAGTCGCACAACCCCCCTGAGAGCCACACAGCCGCCTCAAGAGTAACACAGATCCCCTTAAAAGCTGCACAGCCCCCCTGAGAGCCACACACCCCCTGTGAGCCCATACAGCCCACCTTAGAGACTATGCAGCCCACCTGAAAGCCCATACAGACCACCTGAGAGCCCGTACAGCCCTCCAGAGATCCTGGGGACATCAGGCCACCACCCCGGAGCAACGGAGTATGCAGCCGTATATTATTTGCATTTCTTTTAAATGTATTGATGAGATTTGCAGTCCTCTATAGCTGATGGTCTTATTCTGCATTGCTGTATATTTGTTGCTGGGATTTGTTGCCCTCTATAGTTGGTGTTATTCAGCATTGCTGTATAATGTATTGCTGGGATATATAGTTTTCTAAAATTGGTGGTATTATGCATTGCTGTATATTGTGTTGCTGGGATATGTAGTCCTCTATAGTTAGTAATATTCTGCATTGTTGTATAATGTATTGTTGGGATTTGTAGTACTCTATAGTTGGCGGTATTCTGCCTTGCTTTGTATTGCTGGGATATGAAGCCCCCTATAGTTGGCGGTATTCTGCATTGTTATATAATATATTGCTAAGATTAGTTCCTTTACAGATTGGAGTTAGTGGCAGAACTACCAGGGACGCAGCGGTCACAGCTGCAACTGGGCTCTGGTGCTCCACCACTGACTCCAAGCTGTAGAGACTGTTCCCTTGCACTGTGCTGCATGACATGTACCTTGGTAGCACACTGCAATGGAACACATCACTCATTAGCACAGTACAAAGGTACATTTCACTCTGTAGTGTAGTTATAAGCTTTTGTATTGATTTTTTCCTCTAAGATTTAAGAACATAATTAGTTCAGACAGTTGTATGAAGTGTTTTTCTAAAAGAATCATCAGCATTCGTGCAGGTTTGGCACTTTGAGACACATAAGTTGGTTTAGTGATCCAGTTTGGGCACTTGGTCTCAAAAAGGTTTGCCATCACTGGCCTAAGGCAATCAATATTCCCTGGATCAATAATCTAAGTGTTATTACTTATAACAAAAATGAATAGGCAGTTATGTTCTGTTCCTTTACAAACACATCCTACTTTTTTAAATAAATCTACTGAGCTGATGAGAATTAGCTCCTGAGGAAGCCTATTCCACATTTATTCAGCTCTTACTGTGAAGAAGACGTTAAACCACTTTTCCTTCAGCTGTAAAGAGTGCCCCCTTGTCAACTGCAATAAATAAAGTGAACTACTTTGCACCAAGTTTACATTATGCCGCGTTTATGTATTTAATACAAGTTGATCAAGTCCTCCTTTTAACTCCTCTTCTCAAAGGAGAATAAATTCAGTTCCATTAATCTTTCCTCATAGCTCAGGTCCTCCATTCCTCTTATTATTTTAGTTGCCTTTCTCTCCCCTCTCGGCACTCTTTCCAGTTCTGCAACATCCTTTTTGTGAACTGAGGTCTTCCATGCCTCTTATTAGTTCAATTGCCTTTTTCTCTACTCTCTGCACTCTCTGCGGTTCTGCAACATCCTTTGGTAAACCGGTGCTCAAAAATGAACTGCATACTTAAGATAAGGTCTTACAAAAGCCTTGCATATGGGCAAGGATCTCTCTCTCTCACCTTTTCATACAAGAAAGTATCTTACTTGCTTTAGTATCTGCAGATTTGCATTGCATGACAGGTCATTCTCCCCTCAGTTGTACCCCTCCTAAAACCTATATAGCATGTATGTTATTAAGTGTATAATTTACGTTTATCAACATTAAACATCATGTGCCATGTAGTTTCCCAATCAATCAGTATTAAAATGTCTCCCCAATGAACTGTACACTACTTCTGCAGGTCTTGCTCTTTTTGCACCCCCCTCCTGCTGAAGTACCCGAGGCAACCGCCTCTTCTGCCTAACCTCTGCTCTGAGGAATGCCACAAATCTACCACAGAAACTAGGGATGTCCTGATGCCGATACTAGTATTGGTATCGGGGCCGATACCAGGCATTTTCATGAGTACTTGTACTCATGAAAATGTCCCGATTCTTAAGGCCGATGCCACCCCTTAAAATTTTTGTCGGGACCTAGCAGTAGCTGTCCCTGGCAATGCCTGTCTGTTTCTATACCACCTGCTCCTTCTTCCTGGCACAACCATGGACAGCCCCACACACATCACAGTTTATCCCCAGACACCGACACCCATCCGATCAACTGAGAGCCCTGCAGAGAACCACATGGCCTCCAGTTGAGACTGCAGCCTTCTGCTCTGTTGGTTTGTATTGATCTGCTGTGGGATGGAATCAGCGGGGGGGGGCACATGGGGGGGGCAAGGAATAACCTGGGGGGGGCATTTTCTTCCCCTTGCCCCCCTGTAGCGAGGCCTATGATTACTGCACCTAAAAAGGTTCCCCAAAATGAGCTAAAAGTTAATCAGTATAAAAGATTAATAATAATTTGCCCTCAGAATTAGAATTCATATTCTGTAAGCCAAAAAAAAGAGTTGAGGGCCAGGTGTCGAGGAATAGGTCCTCCATGTTGGGCAGTGTAGAGGTCAGATCCCCTATACCACAAATCTCATTGATTTTGGAGTACTACAGGTGAATGGTTTGAGCCTGCGTTTGACCCCAAATGAGGGGGATACAGGCCTGGGCGGCGCTGAGGAGATGTGGCGTAAGGGATTTTTTGTACTAAGCGCGAGACGTGGAGGTCAGGTGTAGGAGATAACACGCAAGAAAATAGTCCAGGCCACCTTCCACCAACTTATCGACAGTGTCACGGACCGAGTACCAGAAGGAGCGTACACCAGGGCAGGATCAATAAACATTAAACATTGTGCCCTCTGCTTCTCCGCATCTCCAGCACATGGAGGATATGGAAGGCCTCATCCTGTGCAGAACACTGGGGGCCCTGTACCATCTGGATAAGACTTTATAACCCTGCTCCTGGAATGAGTTTGCAATGGAAGATTAGTGGGCAAAGTATAACACAGTCTCCCTCTGGGACTCGGTCCAGGACACCCCCAAATCGGACTCCTATTTACCCAAAAAGGAGAGAGTGTAGTCCTGAGTCAGCATGAATAGTCAGCATGGTAGAAAGTGCATGACAGGCTGTCTAAGGCCTCTGGTTTGGGGATAGACAAAAGGAAGTGCCGGAGCTGATAACCACTCCACATATCTATCATGGGCCTAGCCAACTCTCTGAGCGATTGCAGGTCAAGCCATCATCCCGCAGAGAATTTGCTGGATCTCCGCAATCTGAGGAAGTTAGCATCTGTCAAGTACAGGCCGAAGTCTGGGTCCCCCAACATCGGAATAAGTGGGGATGGGAAGGGGGAGAGGGTTGAGGATTTAAAGACCAACCGTACTACCCTTAGCATGACTCCTATGGTGGGGTGTGAGGAGATTTCCAGGGGAAAGGGGTAAGAGAGCAATGGCAGGCCTGACAAACGGCGAGGAGAGACATCGGCCTCCATTGTAATCCATTGTTTCTCATTGCCCCCCGTACACCAGTTCACTACCCTATGCACCCTATGCAAAGACTCACATCTGGCAGGCTGATGCCCCCCCCTCTCCTTAGGCATAGTCAGGGTTCAAAAGCTGAACTGCACGGAGTGCTGCGCCCAGATGTAGGACAGGAAGAGGCGACAAAGTTTGGCTAAAGAAATTCCCGGGCAATGAAATTGGGAGGGTCTGGAAAAGGTATAGAATTTTTGGCAGGATTGACATCTTTATGATATTGGATTTTACCAAACCAGGTCATAGAGAGTTCCCTCTACCCCTCAGGGTCCTTCCGGATCGTTTGCAAAAGGTGAACAAAATAGGTGAGGTAGACTCCGGAAGGGTCAGAAGTGATGTCCATACCCAGGTAGTGGATATGTCGATCAGCCCAGGTGAAAGGGAAGGACCGCTTGAGCTCGTCCACCTCAGCCTCAGAAATCGATATCGCCATAGCCGTTGACTTGGAAAAGTAAATTTTTAAGTTCGACAAGGAACCATATGTATCCAAAGCAGTCAGTAACTTGGGGAGTGAGGACAGCGGATTAGAGATTAAGAACACCGAGTTATTAAAAAAAGTGGCTACCCTATAGATCCCCGACCCCAAAGCCAAGCCCGTCACCCTGGAGTTGGTCTGTAGGGAACATAGAAAGGGTTCCAGGGACAGAATTTATATAAGGGGGGAGAGAGGGCACTGTCGAGTGCCATTCCAGATCAGGAAGAAACTAGATCGGGCCTCGTTGACCTTCACCTCTGCTGAGGGGAGCAAGTACAAGGCCGAAATCCATCTTAACATGTTGGGACCGAGGCCCACATGTGTCAAGGTGGAGAGCAGGACGGTCCAGTGGACCTGGCCAAATGCCTTCTCTGCATCTGTGGAAAGCTACAAGAGAGATTTGGCCCGTGACCGGGCCGACTGTATGGCGTTCAAAACCTTTGTGGTGTTGTCCCTTGCCTCCCTAGCGGGGACAAAGCCCGCTTGGCCTCAGTTGTGGGATGAAGGGAAGTAGGCGATTGGCTATTTGGAAAAAAGTTTTAAATCCGAATTCAACAAGGCAAAATGGGGCGATAACTCGCGCATTGGGTGGGATCCTTATCCTCATTCGGGATGACCATTATGTTGGCCCTGAGGGAATCTGGCGCTAGAGAAGGACCCTGAAGAAGGGCATTGAAGGTAAGCAAAAAGCGAGGGGTCAAGATGGAGGAGAAGTCCCTTTAGTAGAGTAGGTTCAAGCCATCTGGACCCCTGGCCTTCCCAGGCTTGGATTGTTTCAACGCCAATTCCAGTTCCCCCGACATAATAGGAGACTCCAGGAGCTCCTGATCCACTAGGCCCCTTGATCCTATTGTTATAATTTTGCTCAAGTCCTAAATGTATTCTTCTTCACTAAACTGACACCGCAATACTGACAGACACACGCCGCCATACTGACAGATGCACGCCACTAGACTGACAGACACACACCGCTATACTAACAGACACTCACTGCTATACTGACACACAAATCTGGATTTTATTTCAGGCTAGGTTGACAGCCGGGACCGCGCGATCGTGTGCTAGTGCACATCAACGGTTGCGGCATGGCCCTACTGATTTCATTGTGGTTACATCTGCATGGCAATCGCTAAAAAAGCTACATGTACCTTTTTTTGCGACACATGACACGTGGCTTTTTTAGTGTTCAATTGCATGGACTGAATCTCAGCGGGAAACCGCGCGATATGCCTGGAGTGACTGGGGTGCCATTAGAAAACAAAGGCACCTCCAGCGCGATCGCCGGTGATAGGCGACTCTGTGTCCGCCCGGCAATCCATGTGGTTTTGTGCACAATTGTGGCGCAGTCAGCAGTCGCCCAGTTGAGAACCAAGCCTCAGAATTGCTGTTTAAAAATCAATGTGATGAAATGTTTATAAAATGTATCCTCCGATACTCCTATTTGCAAAGTGAAATAGCCAATAGCAATCTAGCTATTCATTCCCTTCCCATGCTATCTGTCGGGGTTTTTTTTATTCTGATGGCTGGATCTGTCAGAAAACAAATAAAAGGGAAGCTCCTCTGCTATCTGTCATCATTTCAGGGAGGTGCTGAAATGAGAAGGGTATCTCCCTGAAATTGATTTTTTCATGTTGGGACGAAGGGGCCATCATGGTAAAATTGTGGTCCTACCTTGTAAACCTCGGAGAAAAAGCCTGTCTTAATCCTCTACTGTAGAAGTCAATGATGCGGCCAGGTTGGAGACGGCACTGTGAAGGGCCCGGTAGGAGGAAGGTTGCAGGGGGCAGGAGCCCTGACTTCTCATGTGTATATCCATGAGGGGCCAGGACTCCATATCTCCATCACCTTTCATATCAGAGACCTGCGTTCCCCGGAGAGAGAGAGAGGAAGGATGGTCACATGGTCCTCACGGGGTGGAGATTCCACGAGATCATTCCTCGGGGGAGGGATATTTCCAAGACTGTGACACATTAACTCCACATGTACAAATTAGGGGACTGAGGGAGCAGGCCCTGCCAGGCATTGGGGCCCCTAACATGCCCCATGTCCCTATACTGTGTAAGGCTAATATGTTGTGGACCCCAACAACCAATATTGACCAGCCAAGGAACCCAACACCCAATACTCACCACCCACTACATGCTCACTGAGTCAGTGAGTATGTAGCGGGTGGTGAATATTGGATGTTGGGGTGACACTGACCACCCGGGGACCCCAGCACCTTATACTGACTGCCCCCTACAGCTTCAATTACACGCATGAGACCCCATGTCAGGGACCAGGGCACCTCCGGGTGGCACTGTGGAGCTGCAACCTGGTGCTGTAGGTTCCAGTGCCTGCCTGCAGGGGTCTCCCAGCAATTAGTCACCACCTGGTGCTGCTCTGGGAGGGTATTTAACCTCTCCCTGCTGTGAGGCCTGTGTCACAGTATGGTTGCTATATCCTGTTTCTGCCTTAGACCCTGACTTCTGACACTCAAGTATGCTGTTTCTGCCTTGGACCCTGACTCCTGACCCGTACCCCTGAGTTCTCCCGATCTGTGGCTCCTGGCCCTTGCCATTTTTATATAGTCTGATGAAGTCTTGCAGACCAGACCCCTGATGAAGTCACGTGTTTTGACGTAACGTTCGTAGGGCAGAGCTTCTGATGTCACTGCACTGAGCTGAGCCGGACGAACAGGGTTTTTTATCGCTTTGCTGCCATTTGCCCTGCTGGTCTGATCCAGCAATACCCAATGACGGTACTGTTTATATCATTGTGAGTACGCATTTTTTATTTAATGAATTGCATTTTATTGGACGTTACGCACTATGTCCTTGTCCTTTTTCTCTTTCCACCTGGATTTATACTGGCACCTGTGATCTGAGGAGACCTTATCGCCTTTTCTGTGCATGGGCTTCCCTCCCCCATTAAGACGGAAAAAGCGCATTTGACCTAGCTCTGTAGGTCTACCTCCCCATAGTCACCACCTGGTGCTGCTCTGGGAGGGTATTTAACCTCTCCCTGCTGTGAGGCCTGTGTCACAGTATGGTTGCTATATCCTGTTTCTGCCTTAGACCCTGACTTCTGACACTCAAGTATGCTGTTTCTGCCTTGGACCCTGACTCCTGACCCGCCAGTATCCTGTTTCTGCCTTGGACCCTGACTCCTGACCCGTACCCCTGAGTTCTCCCGATCTGTGGCTCCTGGCCCTTGCCATTTTTATATAGTCTGATGAAGTCTTGCAGACCAGACCCCTGATGAAGTCACGTGTTTTGACGTAACGTTCGTAGGGCAGAGCTTCTGATGTCACTGCACTGAGCTGAGCCGGACGAACAGGGTTTTTTATCGCTTTGCTGCCATTTGCCCTGCTGGTCTGATCCAGCAATACCCAATGACGGTACTGTTTATATCATTGTGAGTACGCATTTTTTATTTAATGAATTGCATTTTATTGGACGTTACGCACTATGTCCTTGTCCTTTTTCTCTTTCCACCTGGATTTATACTGGCACCTGTGATCTGAGGAGACCTTATCGCCTTTTCTGTGCATGGGCTTCCCTCCCCCATTAAGACGGAAAAAGCGCATTTAAAAAATAAAAATATTTAATAAAAAATTAATTAATAAATATGTAAAAAAAATAAAAAATAAAAGTTTATTAAAAAATAAAGACAAATAAAATATTTTAAAAAATATTTTAAAAATGTGAAAAAATGTAAATAAAAACATGTGGGGGGTGGGGGGTACGGTTCCAGTGGATTTTTATATAATGGGGAAGGGGGGCAAAAATAATTTCTGCCCCGGGAGCCCATAACTCTGTTTACGCCACGGGTTTGCTATATCTATTAAAACTATTATTTACAAAGATTGTTGTGGTCACAGTGTGGTCACATATTTGGTTCACCAGTATAGGTACTGGTTGTTCTGACTGGTTGTCCTTTTGGGGATATTCAACCCTTAATCAAAATTTGTAACGAACTAGCTCTGAGTGGTGATGAGGGTGATGACTTCTCCCCTCTGTTTATCTTGTCACAGGTTGTGTCGCTGGTGTGATCCTGCTGGGTTCTTAGAACATTACTCTGAATGTTCACAGGAAACCTTGTTAAAATGTATTGAGGCAGTTCAGTCCCTTATTAACCGGGGGGTCTGTGAGAAAACCTTTGCCCAACCCCTGCTCCTGATGTGGTCTGACATATGGTCCAGGCAGTCTAGCCCCCCTTCCAGATCCCGATGGGTTTTAACCAGGTTGCCCATGACAACCGCAGTGACTCCTGCTATTCCTAATAAAATCCACTCCCAGTTTTCCATAGCAACAGCTCCTGTCTGCAAATTAGCTACACCTGGTCCCAATGCAACCCAGCAAAAAACCTCAATTCCCTTACCAAAGTACCAGCCAGAAGAAAAAGATCTTGAAGAATGGACTGATTGTTCGGAGGATGAAGATTGGATCGACTGCTCTGAGGATGAGGCTATAGATGACTGTTTTAGATATTCCAAGTCCGTTCCAGTACCAGCTGCCCCAGTTCTGTCTTTTCCTGTGTCAGCTGTCTCCACTCTGCCTGCTCCTGTTCCAGTCCAGCCTGCTCCAGTTCCAGTCCAGCCTGCTCCTGTTCCAGTTCCAGTCCAGCCTGCTCCTGTTCCAGTTCCAGTCCAGCCTGCTCCTGTTCCAGTCCCAGTCCAGCCTGCTTCAGCTTCTGTACCAGACCAGCCTACTTCGGTTCCAGTTCTAGTCCGGCCTGCTTCGGTTCCAATTCTAGTCCGGCCTGTTTCGGTTCCAGTTCCAGTCCGGCCTGCTTCGGTTCCAGTTCCAGTCTGGCCTGCTTCAGTTCCAGTCCAGGCTTCTTCAGTGCCAGCCCAGCCTGCTCCAGCTTCTGTGCCAGCCCAGCCTGCTACAGCTTCAGTGCCAGCCCAGCTTGCCCTGGCACAAGGTCCTTCATCCATGGGACCTCCCTTATCCACTTCCCTCCATGCCATCCCAAGAGGTTCCCTTCATTTTTTGGACAGGCTGGTCCATTCAGGCAGGTGGGGTCCTCGCCCATTTCTTAAGACCTCTTGCCCTCTAGCCTCTCCTATAGTTGTTGTGGAGTATAACGCATGTTCGAACCCCCGTTTCAACCACAGCAGTGTGTGCCTGCTGCCCAGCTCTTCGCCTCTGCTGATCCGGTGCCTGCTGCCCAGATCTTCGTCTCTGTTGATCCGGTGCCTGCTGCCCAACTCTTCGCCTCTGCTGATCCGGTGTCTGCTGCCCAGCTCCTCGTCTCTGCTGATCCGGTGCCTGCTGCCCAGCTCTTCGCCTCTGCTGATCCTGTGCCTGCTGCCAAGATCTTTTCCCCTGTTGCTCCAGTGCCTGCTGCCCAGCTCCTCGCCCCTGCTGATCCGGTGTCTGCTGCCCAGCTCCTCGCCTCTGCTGCTCAACCTTGAGGGACCTTCGCCCAATGTTTTCTCTGGTCTTAGTGATGGGGGTGTGCCCCTTGCAGCTGAGGGGCCTGGGGGTTTGGGCATCCGCTTTAGGTGGAGTGTTCATGAGCGTGAGCCCAGACCTGGTAGTGGTGATGTCCCGGGAGACGGGGGAGCTCCATCTGAGCTTTCCTGGTTTCCGGATGATGTCCCTGCGTTCTCCAAAGTGTGTGGTAACCTGATTGGGTGGCTGCTGCTTTGAAGGTATCCAGGAGGTTGGCTAAGAGTATTGACTGTCCTAGTGGCCCCCCATGCTACTCAGCGGTGGTATGCCCACGGCCTCCTGAGCTCCTCGGTGCAGGAGGGTATATGCTGCAGAACCCTAGTGCCGATGGCCTTTGTGTTGGGACGTTGGTTGGCTTGCACGGGCAGGTTGCTTGGGCGGCCGACCGGTTGATGCCGCTCCTTTAGGGCAGGTGCTGTCAGGCACCAGAGCACCTCCGGGTGGCACTGTGGAGCTGCAACCTGATCCTGCAGTTCCAGCGCTCGCCTGCAGGGGTCTGCCAGCAATTAGTCGCAACCTGGTGCTGCTCTGGGAGGATATTTAACCTCTCCCTGCTTTGAGGCCTGTGCCACAGTATTGTTGCCATACCCTGTTTCAGCCTTGGACCCTGACTCCTGACCCGTACCCCTGAGGTCCCCCGATCTGTGGCTCCCGGCCCTTTCCGTTTGTATATAGTGTGTTCCTTTGTTTCTTGCGGGTGGTGGTGGGATAGCCTGTGTTTATGTGGTTTGCTATATCTATTAAAACTATTATTTACAAAGATTGTTGGGGTATTTGAAGTGTGGTCACATTCAGTTCACCAGTATAGGTACCTGCACGTGGTGTTGGGACACCCGTGCTCCGTATCGTGACACCCCAACACCTGATACTGACCTGCCAGGGACCTCAAAAGGATCCCAACACCCGACACTGACCACCCTCACCACCCCAGCATGGACCCCAACTAGGGTTGCCACCTGTCTAGGATTCACCCGGACAGTCCGGGTTTTGAATGCTGTGTTCGGGTTTCATGGCAGCAGAAACCCGGACAGAAGATGTCAGGCAGACAGGGGCAACCAAAATTGATATAGGGGCTACTGGCCCCCCACTAAAAATAGTCTCAACTGTGATATTTACATATGAATAGGTGGCACAATTTACATATGAATAAGCTGTGACTCATTCTCCCCCAAAAATGTCAGTGAGTCGCTAGAGTGTTCGGGTTTTGCTTGAAGAAAAGGTGGCAACCCTAACCCCAACACCCAATAATGACCACTATCACTGACCCGCTGGGGACCTCAGAGAAACCTGCCACCCTAGCTGGCCCACTGGGGATACCCAACATTCTGCACTCACTAGAGATAATCACCCTGACAACAATAAACCATCTGATACCCCACCCTAGACTCCCACACTGCACACTGATAATACCATCTCTATGCCCCCTGTGAACCAATCTCTCCCCTCCCAGATGATCCTCCAATCTGCACCCGACCGACAGTCGCGGCCTTTAAACGCCCAGCAGTGAGTCCGAGACTGTGGGAGGAGCCCGAGGAGTGACAAGAATAGGGGACTTCTACCCCACCCACACACCGAAAGAGTCCGAGTGCACAAGTAAGGAATACAGAATGAGAGACCCCGCCTCTGCCCAGCCTTCTTCACGCCCCTTTCTACTGCAAGTTCTAAACCCACCACACATAGCAAAGAAACCAAACTCCGTCCCTACCGTGCAAATGACTGAAACCACGTCTCACCCTGCCCTCTCACTGCATGTAACTTCCCACTTGTATCCCACTATGCAGAAGAGTCCAACCAGGGATTTCCGTATAGTGTAGGGCCGGACCGGTGCAAGCATTTTTACTGCCCCCGGCGCCCTCAAGCGGCTGCCTGTGTCGCCTTACGGTTGCGCCGGCCCTGGTAATAAAGCAGAAGAGCACTGTGGTTGACACTCAATTTACTTTGCTGTGTAAAGGATTCTTTGCCCGCACCCACATTCAGTATATTTAGCAATACAAAAGGTGTTCTGCACTGGGCCCCGGAGACCTATTATCTCATGGTAGGAGCAATGTGAGACTCAAGGCTGTTTACACACATTTGCACTGTTTGTGCCCATTTACTGCATGTTAACAACTCTGTGTTTGTAGTATGTTTAGAACCATTTTTTAACAACTGTGGTCAACTGACCTGAATGGTAAAATGGAGGTTTATGTAAGATAAGTTAAACTAAGAATTTATCTCTTTTTGTACACTTATTAATGCCGCATGTGATGTGAAAAATAGTAGTTAACATAATACTGGTATTTTTTTATTGCATGCTCTGAGATACTTCCAATACAGAAAAAATATATATGGTGTGAACAAGCGCTAAAGCTAATATACCTGATGACTGCTGTCAAAACAGACACGATACTTTATTCTTTGTTTTGTACATCAGCTCAAATCTGATCACTTATGATACTTTTACACCAATATCTGATATTTCTATTGGTTTTAGGCTGTAGTTGGGTGTATGTAACTGAAGTGTATCTAACTTCAGTTACAGTATTTTCCATAATGCTGAAAACACCTGTTTTTTCAGTGTGTTTGAATCATGCTGTGGATATTTTTAGAATATCTCTTTGATAGAATGCTGGAGAACTAAACAATAAACGTCTGTGGAGACACTTTTACATTGCTTTTGAAATATGTTTTTTCTAGGGCTGGTAATGATTAAAATTTTCCTGTTCGATTAATCGATTTTTTTAAAATCGATGAATCGACTAATTTCGATTAATTATAACGCACAGATCCAACTACTTTTAGGTAATAGGGCGATTTCTGATTTCTTGTAAAACCACACAAAATGGATCTCTAAGCTGGAATAAAAGTGCTGGTCCAGTATCCACAAATGTATGGGATGCTGACTGGGAAGTAGATACACTTGTAGAAAAAAAAAAAACACCAAAAATATTGTCCTATCAATCATTATTGCATTGTAATTTGCACTGTTTTAGTTTACAATTGACCCCGTCAGTCACCCTAAAAAAAATAAAAATCATATTAGCACTTTCCTGCTATAGAAGAGGTAATATACTCATAATCCGGTGGCACTTGTCTCCATCCAAGCACTGCAGCCTCCATCAGGCTCATTAGCATTTGACACTTCTGGGTCCTCCTTCCCTTCGTTAGCCGTCACAGACAACGACGTCACCGGACTCCTCCGCCTTCCCTTCGTTAGCCGACAGAGCCACTTGGGGAAGGGGGGAGGAGTCCGGTGACGTTGATGTCCGTGACGTCACCGGATCTCCGACGGAAGACCCGGAAGCTGGCGGGGAGGTGAGTACCGATCAAAATAATTTTGATCGATCAAAAAAATTAACGATTAATCGAAGGATTAATCGTTAATTTCCGCAGCCCTAGTTTTTTCATGTGTATTTTTGTGTGCTTTGATCAAAGATCAAAAACATAAAAACATGTAAACTTATCGGTAATAAAACATAACTAAACACATTTAAACAGCAAATGAACACAACAAGGAATATCACAGAAATAGGGTATCTACATGGTTGTCTTTATGGTGCCTGTCACATGTTTTTGATACATAGCTATACCTAACCATTCTGCTACCTGGGGTGAAATTTAAAAAAGTGAACCCCCATCTTTCTAAAAGCATAAGTATATGTACTTATTTGTGCTGAAAAAACGTATTCACTAGAGTCAAGTGCCCACTCTCTGATAAATATTGTTAGGTTTGGTGAGGGCATCTGCCGCCCCGAGGCCGGGGCTCGGTGGCCTTGTGGGAAATCCGGGCCTGCATGCAATGCATGTTTTTAGACAAATAGGCCAGCAGTTTGTGGGAAATCTAGTCTGTTATCAGAGTGCAGTCATGTTACCAGAGGCTGCTACAAATTTCTACCATGTTACTGGAGAAATTGCAATGTCATTAAGGAGCCATTTGTTAAAAGCGACAGGCATGTTACCAGAGTCACTGTCATGTTAACAGAGAGAGAGTCACGAGAGCGGAATGTTGCTAGACACACTACTATGTTAAAATTAACTGGCATTTGAACTGAACATACGGTAATTGGGAATACTGCCAGTGGGGCCTATGTAGGATAAAGGCAAGAAAGCAGCCACACACTACAGGAGCTGGCATTATATTAAATAAAGCAGTAGTGATTGTCTCAAGAAATTACAGTAAAGTTAATCAAGTTTTCTGATCAACTGAGGTAAATAATAATTCCAACCCCAACCAATTTATACAGGAACATGATGACTATTCACTGATCTAGCTGATATTGGCCAATGTATTTAAAGCTGAACTCTTGTATTGCCTTCGGTTTTGAAAAATTGAAAATACTCTTCTGCTGTACTGAAATTGCTTACTCTGATTTATCTGCACACAGTGAGCTTCTTAGAGTATGCATTAGAAGCTTTAGCAAAGCATATAGAACCCATCTCATTTCCTGGCTGGAGGATATCCTGGATCATCTAGTCTTTCCACCCCCAGCCTCACTGTCTCTGGCCCACCCTATAGGATTTCAGTTTTTTCAATCATAGAGGTTCAACATCTCATGCACATGCAGTCGAACTAGAAACCCCCACTCCTCCAGACTGACATCCACTCACCAGCCAACATATATGTTTGCATTATATAAAAGCGTCAGTACCATGTTGATGAGGTGGAAGAGAGGAACTGGAGAAGGCAAAATATAAGCAGAATAAACTTAAGATTTAAAGATGGTTTATTATTGTTTATACAGCTAAGCTATGTGTATTTGTCAAGAAATAAGTAACACCTACCAGACCTTTCATTTTTTTCTATACATCATTTGATTTTTTTATGTGGTACATAAGTCAAACAACTTAAATGATATTGCACTAATCACATTAATTTTTTTCTTCTAGGTAAATCACTGCCTTTGAAAACCTCTATTCAACATCCTGTTTGATACTGTCACTGCAGCCATGAGCAGTCCCCTGTCACCAACAGACTATGACAGTTTGGAGATTCAGCAGCAATATAATGATATCAATAACCGATGGGATCTTGCAAATGATGATGACTGGGACAATGAAAACAGTTCTGCACGTCTCTTTGAAAGATCAAGAATCAAAGCACTAGCAGGTAAATAAATACATGCGGCTAATGTATGGAAACAAGTGGAAGTGTTGCCAACAGCCAGTGCCAACTTAAAGCTATCATGGGCCCCGGGTAGGATTCAAGCCATGTGCTCCCCTTACACAAGTGATACATTAACAAAATTATAATTTAAAAATGACTTGCTTGATGTAATAAAACAGACTATGTTCAGGCAATTGCAATACAAAATAAAAGCATTTCATAGCTGCATTGAAATGGGTATGCTCTTAAGACCTTGAACCAAGTACATTTTTCTTTTTGTAAAAGCTCTAAACAGCTTGCTGGTACGAAACATATAACAATTGTGCCCTGGGCTACTGTCCAATTTTTTAAAACATTATAATCATAGTAGCATAGATTGTAGAGGGCCCATGACTGTCTTCATTTTTTTCCACACATATAAGCATCTTCTCTTAAACTACTGCATATGTAAACCTTAACAATGAGGAAGAGGGGAACGCTCAGAGTTCAGCTATATGTACAGTATATCTACGAAATCAATGAAAAGACTATACACTCCTTTCAAATGCCGTATTTTTAATAAAAGTGATGGTGAATGTGATCTATTTTAAAAAGGCAATGCTGTGCTTGTCATTGAGAGGATTTAAGAATGGCGGAACATTACTCTTTGCCATGCAGTGCATCCAAAAGAGGAAAAAAATGCAGGTGAGTAAATATGTGCACAGCACACAGACAAAACACAAACTACTCTTATTGGTTCATTTTAGGTTTGTTAAATGCACAATTGAAAGCATTTTCTTATATCTGTTCCATAAGTGCAAAATATACCTATAATAAGGTCCGGTGTGCTCTGCCTGTGCTGACTGTTATCGGGTACATTGTTCACAGCTATCTCTGAGGATTACATAACCCCCTCTATGTTATGGAGAAGACATGATAAATAGGTGTTTATAGTCTTGTCCTGAGGGGACTGCTCCTTCATAAGCACAGTAGAAGTGAGTGAGCATTGTCACCCTAGGACAGGAAATATATTACCTGTAGGATCACCAGGTGAAAATAAAGAAAAAAAGAAAACGAAAGCAGCCACCACACCACAGGGACTGGTAAGCTGCAATTTTTTTTACATTTTTGTTTGTGGGTTTAGAACATACTTACCAACATTTCAATCCCACTCCTAGGACACAGTTAACCCTACCCAGAGTCCACTCATGCCAACCCAGTACTGGGCAGTCCTACCCACATACCGGAGTAGTCCGCCCAAACCCAGCCTTTAAATATGCAGAGATTACCCACTTGGGGCCTCTGGTGACCATAAAGAATGTCTCACTGAGTTACTGCACATGTGCAGTAACTCAAATAAGGGTGAAAACATGACCCCGCGACATCACGTGGGACACAGCATCACTAAGGTCTAAGCTGCTGGACTGTCCCGGCAAATCCAGATCAGTTGGCATCTATGGTTTGGGTACACTTTAAATTTCAAGCACCATGCTTCCACCTTTACATATACTTTATTTTTACAGAAGCCTCTACATATTGTGGTTAGGTCAACATTGGTAGGCGTGCATTGCAAATAAACATATAGAGAGAATGGAAGTTTCACACTCCAATGTCTTTTACATATTGTGGCTAGCTGCCATGTGGTTCATTTCATCTCTTGTGAAATTAGGCTATTGCAGTGAAAACTGCCCAAAGCATTCTTTGGCTAAATCCTGAAGGTACCCAAACACAAAATCAGTAGCATCCTAAAGGTACCCAAACACAAAATCAGTAGCATTGGAGAAGATTGTTCTATAGCAGCCTTGTGAAATGATATTCAGGCAAATATTTATACCTTAAAAATAGGTTTTATCATTAGTAGTTTGTTTACAAACCTGCTTTATTGCCTTCAAATGTATACATCACTGAAATCTTGCCCAAGTAATTAAAGGAGAACTATGGGGTTAAGGCTGTTCCCCATAGTTCTCAGGGTAACGGGAGGACACAAACTAGCGTCCTCCCGTCACCCTAGGCTCAGTATACCGCAAGCTGTAGCCCGCGGTATACTGTGACGCCGCAGTATACCGCCACAGCTGAAGCGGATCCCGGATCCCTATCTAGAGGCAGAGCCAGCTGTACCCACCCCCTCCCCCGTCCGTTCCGCCAGTCAGTGCTGGCGGATCGGAGCGGGAAGGGGGGAATCCAGCCCCTCCCCTATCACGGCAGAGAGCCGTGACAGGATCGAGAGGTGAGCGAACGCCGGTATGTGTTCGCTCACCTCCTGATCTACTAAGCCGACCTGTGACAGTCTCATTGTCACAGGTCGGCTAGAACTATGAGGTGAGTGAAAAGCACTCACCTCATAGTTCTCCTTTAATCAGGCTGTCGGCTCAAAAGTGGAAATGGGCCATGTATTACCACTTATACAGATATATTGGTGTAATAACTATACTGTATACAGTACGCTATAGAATACATAGAGTACTATATGATCCCCAGCTAACCCACAGTGGGATCTTCTTGGACATCAGTCATAATAGCCATTCCACTCAAAGCATTCACGAAAAATACCCCCTTGGTATGCCTATCAGTTTTGGTGGCCCTAGGTTATTATACCTGAATGAAGTGAAAACAGATTCATAAGACCTTGTTTATATTATATGTTGTCAAGCATTTTTGTCATTTACCTTTATGAGGAGCCTGAGATGATGAGAATAGCCTCTCTTAAATTTCTTGCCCAAGCATCTCTGGGTAGTGAGACAAGGAATTTGAGGGTAACAAGAGCATGATTGCCTAGAATGTGCAGTCTGTTGGCTGGAACTTGAAAATACTGAATGGAGTATGTGTGTAGCCAGAAGGATCACAAAGAAGCTCAGATCACAAGTGCAAATAAGGACAGGTCACAGGCTATGAGCTGATAACAGACAGACAACTAGGTACCAGGTCAGTGACAATATCGAAGTGAGAAAGAGGTGAAGGTCAGCAACACGCAGGTGGCAAGGTGTCAAATCAGTAAGCTGGGTCTTGGTCAGAGGTTCAGGGCAGCCTCACATAAGCAAACAATCATAGGTAGAAGTGCACAGTCCATAGATAGGTCAGATGAAAGCCAGGTTAATATTTAGGCCTAAATTTCCAGTTATAGGTTAAATTCACATAGAAACAACTGAAGACCTTTTAGTGGCTATAACGGGTGACAACCCTGGCAGGTGATGCAAGCTTACCCAAGGCACGGAGTCTAAGTGACAACTTGGTCTTCACCAGAGTGCCCCGTAATGAGTAATGGGCCGGTGACCCTAGGGCCCCGGGCTTCTTTGTTGCAAGCTGACTCTAGGTTGTAGCCCTCAGGATTGACAAACCAAGGGGTCTCAGGAGCAGGGTGGCTACACTGAGGAGACAGGATAAGGTCATATGGCAGGTCAATGTCCAGGCAGAGAACGGGGTAGGCAACAACCAAGAAAGTAGGAGAGGTCGATAGAGGCGACATGCCAAAAAGCAATTGGTGACCAAGCAGAGGTCAAGCCTGGCAGCAGGCCAGAGGGTAGTCAATGTCCAGGCAGAGGTCAAGGCTGCAGGCAGTGGGCAAGAGAATAACAGGTACGGGTAGAGTCGGCACTGTAACCAATGCCAATATCTAGCAGAGCTTTAAAAAGCTGTGCTGTGGTCAGTGTCACTAGCTAGTGTGCACATCTGCCTGCCCACACATTGTAAGAAACACACACAAACTCATGCAACTGTGCGTGGAAACGTGTAGCAAGTCGGGCCTCTATGCAGAGAACCTTTAAGCAGCACATGCACAGGTGCCCACACCAATATGTTAGTGCATAGGGCAGAAGACCTTCCTGAGAATGGCACAGTGTAGGAAAAATGTATTACATTGCAGTAGGTTGAAAAAAGTCATGCATGATGTGTACAAGAACTAGCCAGATTCAGAAAACAAGTATGTCCAGGCCAAAATGAAAAGGCAAAATCAAGATCAGTACAGGAGGTATCAGGGAAGTCCTCAATAAATCACAGGTCAGCAACTTAAACAAAATCTTATGGACAATGAGAGAAACTACTAATTGTTTAAAGTTTTCTCTAGGTCTGCCAGTGTGCTGAATTCTTATATGCATTATGAAAATGTGTCTATATGCATGAACTTGAGAAAACCCCACTAGACAGCATAAGTAGTTGTACATATGTATATCTAAAAGGATCGTACAAAACCAACCACAAGTATGAAACCCATGAAAATCTGAGCAGTGCTACATTCCCTATGCTCTCCCCCTATATTTATTCAATCTTTGAGTAACCCACACCAGTGTTGATTGGATGCCTGCTAATCACACTAAAGCCGTTAGATCTTACCACTTTCCTGTCAAAATGTGTGAGTCAAAAGTATATATGATTCTGCCGGGGTTATTGATCGCACTTTGTCAAAGTAAATGAGTAGCCTAGTGCAGTTTCGCAGTTGGGTTCCCCTGGATAGATTTTCAATCTTTGGTTGTTTTGCACCCAACTGATGAACTCCTCTAGTGGCTAGCTATTATTATTATTATTATTATAATACAGGATTTATATAGCGCCAACAGTTTGCGCATAAGACATTACAATTACAATACAATTCAAGACAAGATGGTATGGAGGGCCCTGCCTGTGAGTTCATTTAGGATGTAGAATAAGGTGACCAGATTTTTAAAATGAAATCCGGGGACATTTTTTTAGCTTCTGATAGGCTGTGCTATGAGTGTAGCGGGAGCTACGCAAAATGAGCAGTCGGCTTCCCCGCTACGTTAATAGCGTATTTTCTCAGAAGCTGCATACAGCGTACACCGGTTTAAATAGTAATCGGTGAACATTGTATGCAGCTTCACACACACACACTAAATTTTGCCCTACCCCTGACTAACCTGTCAAGTCGCTGGATACAGCACACACGCTGTATCCAGCTTTTGACATGTTCTGCTATTAGCATAGCAGGAAAGCTGGGGTCTCAGGTGGGCTGTGCAGGATATGGGCTCTGCAGGGTCTATGGTGGGCTCTGCAGGGTCTATGGAGGGCTCTGCAGGGTCTCAGGGGGGCTGTGCAGGATCTGTGTTGGGCTCTGCAGGCTGCAGAGCCCAACACAGATCCTGCACAGCCCCCCTGAAACCCTGGGAAGCCCACCATAGACCCCGCAGAGGCCACCACAGATCCTGCACAGACCCTGCGGAGCCCAGCATAGACCCCACAGAGCCCACCACAGATCCTGCACAGACCCCCTGAGACCCTGCGGAGCCCACCATAAACCCAGCAGAGCCCAACACAGATCCTGCAAGGATCGGGGGGCTGTGCAGGATCTATGGTGGGCTCTGCAGGGTCTCGGGGGCTGTGCAGGGTTACAAAATGGGGGGAGACAGTACAGTAACAATACAATTTCAGTACAATAGGGTTAGGAGAACCCTGCTCATGAAAGCTTACAATCTAGTAGAAAGGGCAAGTGTTACAAAAGGTAACAGTTGTTTAGATTGAGTTTATGGAAGAAGTAAAAAGGACAGTTATGTTGAGGTGGGATAGGCTTCACTGAAGAGATGAGTTTTCGCGGATCGCCTTAAGGTGGACAGAGTAGGAGATAAGCGGACAGATTGGGGTAGGGAGTTCCAGAGGTTAGGAGACATGCTGGAGACGTTCTGGCGCTGAGCATGGGTGTCAGGAACTGGATCTAAACCCGGGCCCTCTTCTGTAGCTGGCGGTGATTCTACCTGCTGAGCCACCTTGGAACATTGGATAGCTCCTTGCCTGATCTCCTGTTTAATCATCAGTTTAACCTAGTTTCTGCTGAACTCTGAACTCCTTGCTCCTCCCTTGAACTTCCTATTTTAGCCATACCCCTGCACTTCCTGTTTGCCAGATTATTGTGCTCCTGCCAATATCTTGCTTCCTTGCTCCTCCTGTGATACAATCCTCTCATACTGCTACCCGTGTACCGACCTTTGGCTGCTGATTCACCGACTACTCTCATCCTCTTCTGCTTCATATCCGGTACCTTTGGCTGCTGACCTCACTTGCTTGTTCACTAACTACGCTTCTGCCTGCTCCTATACTTCTGCCTTCTGCTTGTGTACCAAACCCGGCCTGTTATACCACAAATTTGCCTGCTGTTTCAGCTACTGGACTCTGAGCCTGATCACAGATCGTGACAATGGGAGGCAGTGACGAGAGAGCTGGAGAACAGGAGGTCTTGAGAGGAGCGAAGAGGACGGTTTGGGTGATATTTTGAGATGTGGTTGAAAATGTAGTCGGGGGCAGAGTTGTAAATGGCTTTGTATGTTGTTGTTAGTATTTAGAATTTTATTAATTGGGCAATTAGGAGCCAGTGGAGATTGGCAGAGAGGGGCGGCAGACACTGATCAACCTGACTTTCTGTAACGTATGACCCTATGATACACACTGTGACAGGGTACACGATTCTGTGTATGTCAGTGAGAGGTTCAAAAGGGCAGCTTTCCCTGGCTAGGAAAGGGTTAAGCCTGGCCAACAGGTAAACCTCCTCTCTCTCTATTAATTAGCCTGCACCTGATAGTGACTGAGGGGGGAGAGAGCTCAGAGCAAGATCCAGGCTGCACTGGATGGACACAGACTGGAGAGTGTGCATATCTGGTGAATAAGGTCTGCCAGAACAACTGTATGTATGGGACTGTGGTTTTTGTTAATTTATACTGGAAGCTGGAATAGCCGCTCCAGTAGGACGTAGTGAGGGACACTACTGTTTAGTTAGCCTCCTAAGGTGGAGTAGGCCTTTTTATTTGTGTTACTTTTGAGTTCTGCTGGAAATTGTTTGTTTAAAGGAGACTTTTACGTTGCATGCAATAAAGCTGCATTTATTGCCAAATACTGATTAAAGACCAGTGACTTTCCTACAACACGTTATCACCAAAACAACAGTATCAACAACACATACTAAACAATAAAAACTGTAAACCAATGCATGGCAATGCAGGTGCGGTAATGCTTGAGTTGCAGTGTGAACCTGCCCTGTTTTGGAAGTACTGTAGAGGGAAGTCCTTGCATGGAGAAGAAATTACATTTACTTGCAACTTTTTTAGCTTTTATTGAGCACTTGTGTGTGGGTGCAACTGTCACTGGACTTGATAAATGGGGTGTAGTCCTTTGTTGCTTATAGCCAACAGTATTTCAATGAGCTTTTATGTCTTATGTATAGTGAACAGTGATTGTGCTTTATATACAGCACCCTTTTTAAGAAAAGCAAAAAAGAAGACAATTCCAAGGAGTGAGATCCAGTACATTGCCCAAGTTATTCTATTTGTTAACCTCGTAGTTCAGGTTTTGACAGAGAGTATATTCTTCCAATAGAGATTGCTGCACTAAGTAGGCTGAAGGTAATATAGTAAGTTCTGGGTGTAGACAGTGACGTAGCATGCGTTGTCAGTGCCCGGGGCAAGGCAAGTATTGCGCCCCCCCCCCCCTACTCCATGGACTGTTAGCACTCCCTGAGTCCTTCCACCAGTACAGTTAGAACCTTGGCATTTTTCCGCCCCCCTGCCCCAGCACACTCAGGCGCTGCCTTACTTCAGAACTCTGACATATTATCTGAGAATTACCTCAGAACTGTTAAAGTTGATCTTTTTTTCCCCTGTTCCCTTCTTCTGCTCTATATGGATCTGTGAGTTGTATTCATCCACCGACCATATGGGAGAATCCAGGTCTGCACTCTCAGTGCCAACATACTGCACTACAAAGCATGATGGGACCCCACTCCACATATCACCCCCTCCAGTCATAGCCGAGGCATCAGAACAGACCATATCTGTAAAAAAAATAAGTCAAGGCAACTGGACTTGCTGTATTTTTCTTGAAGAAGTTTCACTGGTGCTTTCTCAATTCAGAATTCTATTCTGAATTGAGAAAGCTGGTTGGATGACCAGTGAAACGTCTTCGAGAAAAATACAGCAAGTCCAGTTGCCTTGACTTATTTTTTTACAGATATACCATGACCTGGATGAATGAGAACCTTCACAGACATACGTCAGAACAGACCCCCATCTCTCTCCACACAACAGAGGAAGACACTACAAGGAACAGCTGTGGATGACACTACAGCCACTTGCAGAACATGCTGTGTTGAGTAAGGTTCCTCACAGAGTTTCTGGCCTCATTTCTATTGTCCGTTTGGCCAGCGAAGGGTTACTAGGACACATCTGAGGAAGTCTGCCACAGATCGGGCCACACAACGGCGGGCAGAGGTGCAGTTTAAAAGTGGCGAGCAAGAAGCCCAGTCTGGGCCAATGAAGCACACAGCCTTTCACCCATAACGACCCTCCTCTGCCGTCCCCTTTAGTGACGTAATTTTAATGCCTCCTCCAGCTACATGCTCCAATCTGATAGTAGCCGGGCAGGTGGGAGGAAGGAAGGCTAATGCTCCACCCACTATCACTACTCTTCCCATGATAAGGGAGTTGAAATGAGTAAAGTGTCCAATTCTTTTTATTAAATCTATCTAAAAAAAATCCTTATTGTTGATAGGATTTAGTGGACTTTTATCTTCATCTGGAGTAACCGGACAAAAGCCTCAATTAGTCAATAAATGTGTTATGGACTTGCTAATTGGTGATGATGCCTGGAAGATAGGAGGGATTAATGTAAAAACAAAACAGCTAGATGATCAGAATATTCAGTTCTAACAGTCCTTTGACCAAAAGCAAGTCTTTTTGTATACAGTATGTTATCAGATTGTTGAGGTTTGATCAGGGAAAGAAAGGCATAGAGTTAAATTCACTATGTGGGACAAGCTGCACGTGTGCTGGCTGATTTCACTGCTTAATTCAATGTGTTAGCTAAGTATTCCAATAATAGAACTTTTCTTTGTCAAATCCCTATAATGTTTCCATGGATACTCATTCAAATTGTGCCCTGCTCTTTCGCAAACATTTCCTTTAATGCAATGTAGATATTAGAAAAGTAACTAAGCTGATGTGTTTATACACACACACACACGCAAACACTAAACTAAATAAACATATTTGCCTTTAACCAATTAAGCATCATTCTTCATTTAAATACACATAAACCATATCCATTTTATCATAACATAAAAATACAAGTAGCAAAAAATTGCTTGGCATGTTACAAAGACAAAGTGAGACAAAGTGATGCCATTTCACCTTCTTAACATGTTGCAGTCTGTGTATTCTATCAGAGTGGTAAAAACTGCATCTGTTTAATGGCCCACCTACCTTCTGCCCTCCAAATGCAAATGCTACATTAGACCTGATGAAATGCTGGTCATGGGTTCTACATGACGATTTAGGAGTAGGGATGGGCTGCATGTTTGAGTCGAACATGAGTTCGACTCGAACATCACTAGTTCGCCGAATGCGAGAACTTTGTGGGATGTTTGCGGTCTGTTCGACCGCGCAACATCCCACAAGGCAATGCGCCTTGTGAAGCTCTAATTGGTTAAAGGCTTGCACCTGACCCAAGGTCAGGTTCAAGACTTGGCCCAGTCAGGGCTCATAGCGAAGTCCCAGCAGCACACTATATAAGGCTGCTTACACCGGAGCCCTACGTAATGTGTTGTTGGAATTCAAATAGAGCGAATCTATATGAGTTCTCTATCAGGGTTCTCTATCAGGGTTCTCTATCAGGGTTCTCTATCAGGGTTCTCTATCAGGGTTCTCTATCAGGGTTGTATACAGCGTTCTATGTCACAGTTGTATACAGCGTTCTATGTCACAGTTGTATACAGCGTTCTATGTCACAGTTGTATACAGCGTTCTATATCACAGTTGTATACAGCGTTCTATGCAGTGTTCTATATCACAGTTCTATACGGCGTTCTGTACTATAGCAGTCAGTTATACTGGTCTATTATAGCAGACGCTCCCATGCAGCAATAAGAGGGCAAGCAAGTCGTGGAAGTAGTACATTCTCTGCAGGCAGGGCACGCTTGTCCTTTCTATCTGGTGCTGGCCGTCTTATTCAGCAACAACATACAGAAGAGTTGGTGGATTGGATAACAAAGCCATCCTCATCCTCTGTCATCCAGGCTCATACTGGTTCTCAGTCCACCGCAGCTGTCAAAGTGGCCTATTTTGCCTCCTTGTCCACAGCTACTCCTGCCATATAGCCTCACCATCATGCATGGAGGAGTCAGCTGAATTGTTTCAACACACCGTCAGTGACATGATGCTGGAGGATGCACAGCAAATACAATGGTCTGATGTTGGCTCTGAGGATGAGGAAGGGAGTAACATCAGCCAAGAGGGAGGGGGTGCCAATGATGCACAACAAACTGGCACTCATATTCCCCCAGCTGTAGCATACTGCCAGGTTGGCTCCAGTGACTAGGACAGAGGGCGTGATGATGATGAGGTCACTGACTCTACTTGGGTGACTGATTGAAAGAGGAGGAAAGTGAGGAGGAGGCACAACCCCAAAGAGGCAGGATGTCCTCCAGGGGCAGCCGTATGGGCAGCCGTATGAGCAGCCAGGCCATTGCATCAGAAGGCAGAGCTGCACTGGTGCAGGGCACTGTTTCGGAGCACACTTCCAGGAACTCAGCTGTCTAGGAGTTTTTCAGCACATGTGCAGCAGACCACAGCATTGCTATTTGCAACCTGTGTCTCAAGAGGATCAAGTGTGGCAAAAACATCAGCCACTTGGGTACCACGTGCTTTAAGAGACATCTGACCACCTGCCACGCATCCCGTTGGCAACAGCACCATAGAAAGGACAACACTTCTCCTTGCTCATCATCTGTCATCTCTACCCCCACTATACGTCATGCCATGTCAACAACCTCCACTGACAGGGACGATTGTATAGCAATGGGGGTTACAGGTCCTTCCCCTGAATCTGCCAGCAGCCAACCAGCTGCAGATTTTAAAAGTCAAATTTTGCTGCCCCAGCTGCTGCAGCAAAAAAAAAATACAGTCCTTCCCATCCACATGCTCAGCGCCTAAATGCCAGCTTGGCCAAATTACTCGCTTTACAGCTGCTGCCTTTCCATCTGGTGGACTCTGCCCCCTTCCATGAGTTTGCAGAATGTGCTGTACCACAGTGGCAGATTCCCAAACGCCAATTCTTTTCACGGAAGGCCATTTCAGATCTGTACCAGCATGAGGAAGGCAATGTCTTGGCCTCGTTGGACAAGGCAGTCAGCAGCAAGGTCTACATTACCGCTGACACGTGGTCTAGCAAGCATGGTCAGGAAAGTTATATTTCCTTCACGGCACACTGGGTAACTCTGCTTGCAGCTGGGAGTGATCCAGGACGGGGCTCCGTGCTGGAGCTTGTACAACCACCACGCCTCCATAAAGCTGCTAATGTGAGATCTGTCTGCTCCACCCCCTCCTCTTACTCCTCCACGATGGCCTCCTCTGCAGAATTGTTTGGCGAACCAGCAGTTCACGGTAAGCGTTCCAGGGGCTACGCAACGGCTCAGGCAAAAAGATGTCATGCAGTGCTTGAGCTGGTTTGTCTAGGGGACAGGAGCCACACCGCGGCAGAGATTCTGTCAGCTCTGCAGGGGCAGTCCCAGAGGTGGTTAACACCACGCCAGCTTGAGCCAGGAATGGTTGTGTGTGACAATGGCAGCAACCCTACGCCTAGGAAAGTTGACGCATGTACCATGCATGGCACACATTCTCAACATGGTGGTACAGCGTTTCTTAACCAGGTACCCAGGGCTGCAAGATCTTCTGAGGCAGACCAGAAAAGTCTGTAGCCATTTCAGGCGGCCATACCCAGCAAGTTTTCATCTGGCTGAAATTCAAAGGGAATTCCACTTACCCACAAACCGTCTGATTTGTGACATGCCCACCAGGTGGAACTCCACTTTGGCAATGCTGCAGCATCTGCACA
Organism: Nanorana parkeri; assembly: GCF_000935625.1. Lineage (NCBI taxonomy): Eukaryota > Metazoa > Chordata > Amphibia > Anura > Dicroglossidae > Nanorana > Nanorana parkeri. The sequence goes on along the minus strand of NW_017307666.1, from coordinate 298,237 downwards.
AGCAGCAGAGGGCCATCAACGAGTACCGGTGTGAGTATGGCACAAGGACAGGCTCAGGGGACCTTGGCTTTTTTTCCCCATGTCAGTGGCTGCTGATAAAGGAAGCATGCACTGTACTGTCACCATTTGAGGAGGCGACGAGGATGGTGAGCAGGGAGAATGCATGCATCAGTGACACAATCCCTCTTGTGTTCCTGCTCTGTGGGGAATTATGGATCTGGCACTTGAGGCAGAACAGCGGGAGGAAAGGGAGGACTTCCTAAGGCCCCCTTTACGCAGACAGCATTTCTACGGGTCCACAGATCACACAAGAGGAGGAGTAGGATTATGTCAGCCATAGGGGCATTGAAGCGTTGAAGGGAGGGTTTTCTGTCCCCAGAAACCCAAGGAGTAGTATGTGGCTGGGAGGAGGTAGTGCACGATAGTGTCATCCTCAGTGACCCTGAAGACCGGGAATCTCATGCCTCCTCCAACTTACATTGCATGGGCTCCCTTATCCTGCAAAGCCTGAGAAAGGACCCCAGGATTCGTGGTATCAAGGAGAGGGATCATTACTGGTTGGTAACCTTTCTTGATCCACGCTACAAGCGTAAAGTTGCAGAGCTCATCCTGCCCTCACAGAGGGAGCACAGGATGAAACAACGGGAGGACGCTTTGAAGAGAAACTTGTGGAACACCTTTCCAGACACTGGTAGGTTACCAAGTGATGAAAGAGGTGCTTCTGAGGCTTCGGTTGATCAAAGGAAGAGCGGTGGAAAAGGGGGCCGCCTGACTGATGCCTTCAGACATTTTTTAAGTCCTCAGCGCCCAGGGATGTTAACTTTAGGCACCCATCGGCAGCGTCTGCATCATATGGTGCAGGATTAGCTAGGGGCAAGAGCAGACCTGGAGAGCTTTCCAGCAGATGATCCACTGGCTTACTGGGTCTTAAGAATGGATCACTGGCCAGAACTTAGCCAATATGCCATAGAGCTACTGGACTGCCCTGCATCCAGCGTGCTTTCTGAAAGGATATTCAGTGCTGCTGGAGGTTTTGTGACAGATAAAAGAGTGCGTCTGTCCACAGACTCCGTTGACCGATTGACATTTATAAAAATGTATCAGTCCTGGATCAGCAGTAGCTATCAATCCCCTGCTGCTGATGTCACTGAATAGATCGGGGATCTCTGGATTCGGAAGACTGCCTACCTTTTGTGGGCGATTATTTCGCCATATTAAAGTAATGTTCTCTGTGTACTGACATTTTTTTTCATTTAGGTTTTGTTTCGGTTTTGAAATATTTCATTTTGGTGCACCTCTAATCTATAGTAGGGATGCACCGATACCGATACAAGTCGGATTCCTCACAAGGCCAACGAGGCCAGGCCTCGGGGCGGCAGCGGGGGGTGTAAAATTGCTGACGTCGCGACCACTGTCCACGAGTCCTCAACCCGATGTTCCGACCCGAGTCACGGCGACAGGCAGATGGGAGGCAACCCCAGGACAGGAGCCGTGGAAGCGTTCAAGGGGAAGGATTGCAGCGCGCTGGGAGGACTCGTCCAGACCATCATGAACTACATGAAGGTGAGAGTGTCTGCCAGGCGTGTTCGGGGGAAACTTCCATAACAAAGGAGCCAGCGGGGACAATGCAACCTGTTCAGCCGGAGAACTACAAGCCACAGCATGCATTGGGGCCCCAGCAGGAGGTCAGGCTGCAGCCATGGGAAAGGGGTGCAGGAGCTTCAATGGTTGTGCTGGGACTTGTAGTTCAACTGCAGACTGGCAGCTACAGGCAGCCCCGAGCAGCATTGCATGGCTCATAGACATGTATAGGATTCCTATAGAGGAGGCTGCAGAGAGGAGCAGGACTGGGAACCCAGAGTAGCCCTCATTATCATCATAGGCATGGACAGGACTGGGCTGACAAGCTTAGATATGGGACAGCCATGGGGCGACTGATGTGTGTGTATGTGTGTGTCTATCACCTGGGGAATCAGTCTGAAAAAACATTTAGGTGTGAACAGCTTCTTCTTCCCATACCAGCTTCCGACTGAGGACCTTCACACCCAGTGTCATCTCCACATCTTCCTCTTCCACATTTCATGTTCTTCATAATATTAAGAAACTGACCTAAAATGCATGATTTTGTATTGCCTTAGAAAAAATGTGACCTGTCCCTTTAAGAAAAAGTATCGGTAATTGGTATCGGTACTCGTACTCGGTCTTAAAAAAGTGGTATCGGTGCATCCCTAATCTATAGTATGTAAAAGATTTGAGGAGCCAGTGAGTGACTATATTCAGTGATTTGTTATTGATAATGGAATAATAAGTAGCAACCACGATGGATTTATAAAAGATTATTCTTGCGTCAGACCAACCTGTTTTCATTATATGAGGAAGCCAGTAACAAGTTAGACTAGACATGTGCACCGGCAAAAAATTCCTTTCGTTATCATTCAGATTTTTTGTTATTTCGTTTTTCAGGATTTGGGTCCAAAAGTCAATTTGTTTTGGGATTTGGACGAAATTCGTTAGTGTTAGTATGTACGAATTTCATAATACTATTCATATGACACCTCGGCTCACAGACCCGAATGGCATTCGGGAGCTCGCGTATAGTATTCCGGAGCTCCCGAATGCTACTGTATTATGACAGCTGAGAATGTCAAATGGGCGGAACGAGCCCCGCCCATTTACTTACATTCAGGCTGGAGATGTAATTTTGTGGCGAGTCTTCGTAAATCACGATGATTGTTCATCGTGATTTACGCTGGATTACATCGATGAGGCCATTTTTGCCATGGGGACACCCTCCCAATGCAGAGGGCACGTGGCCTGGTAAGGTGCAGGGAGGGGGGGCGCTCGATCGCCCCCCCCCTGTTTCCTGCTCTGCTGGGCCTGTGCTCGGATCAAGGGTCTGGTTTTTTCCCTCCATTTTTTGGGGGGTGGAGTTCCTCCTTAAAATTCCTACCAGACCTAAAGAGCCTGTTATGGCTTTTGGGGGGAAAACCCACGCACTTTTTTTTTTTTTTTTTTTT
>NW_017307666.1:258520-295144 GCF_000935625.1 Nanorana parkeri | reverse complement strand
AGGGTCTGGTATGAATCGGGAGGAGAACTTCGCGTTTTTTTTTTTTCTTCTGGGGACTGTAAAAAAAAATGGAATTTTCTTTTCCTTTTGTCTAATGTCATTTTGCTGTTATGAAAATTTGTCCGGAACGAAAATTCGTACATATTACCGCCAACTAATTTTGTCCAAAAATTTTGTTATCGTAAGTTCAGATTCCTTTGCATTCGTCATTACTGTCATTCGGAGTAGTAACAAATCTTTCTGAAACGAATGGTACATGTCTAATTTATACTGAGGTATGCCAGGTATGCCATCAATGTTTAATTTACAAAGTAAGGTCTATTGATGCAGAAGAAATTGTATGTACATGGGTAGAAAACTACAGGTAGAAAGTTCAAAATTAAGAACGATTGATAAGCGCACTCTTAGAACATGAAAAAGAAAGGAAGGAGCGCAACTGACTGGCGCACGCTATGTGGAAGGAAATTAATCTGGCATGTTTGGCACTCACATATGGTGGAATGGATGGGTGCAAAATGTGGAAACTCCTGGTGGTGTTATTGTGAGGTCTGGTCTAGGTGGCAGATGGGTGTTCGATGGTCAGACTTGTATCCTCTGGGGATGGGGTGGTTGGTGGTGCGTCGAATTCCGTGTGGATGCAGAGAAATAAAGGTGGTCAGAATCTGGGCAATAAAAGGACAAGGAAATGCATTCTTAACTAACCATTAGGGTTGTGGCGATGTGTGTGGCGATCTCAATGACAAAGAACATGTGGTGAAAGTGAAAGTGAAGGTGTGGGTCCGGGTGGTTTTCCTCTTGTTGGTGGTTGACAGTCTTTGGTACCTGGTTGGTTAGGACAGGTGCTGTTGGGGTGCTGAGGTGACGGAGAGTCCTGGATCGCGGCGTGATGTCGGGTGGTGAGGAGGAAGCTGTAGATGTAGACTTGTTGTTGTTGCTGAGGTGCAGAAGAGATGTCAGAGAGGATGAATTGAATGAACTCAATTGGGATGAAGTGGTACCACGTTGTTTTTGGAGGTATGGATGGAATGCCTTGTTTGCAGAAGAAAAAAAGAAAAGCCTGGGGGAGAGGAGGGTGGAGGGCAGTGTGATGTTGGATGCTGCACTAATTGTATCTGGAGCGACGTCCTTTATAATGGTGGGAAAAAGTTGGGGGGGTTTGGAAAAGAGAGGGGTGGTTGAGGTGTGACTGTAATGGCTGGAGGAACATACCGGGGCTTGAAGGCAAGCTTTACGTCCCCACATCCTCCTCAACCTTGTCAAGCCACGGGATGTTCCTCCGGCCATTACAGTCACACCTCAACCACCTCAATTCAGTTTAACTTGTTAAATGATGCAGTTTAACTTGTTAAAGGAGAACTATGGGGTCAGTGTTTTTCCCCATAGTTCTCCTTAGGATAACGGGAGGACACAAACTAGCGTCCTCCCGTTACCCTAAGCTCAGTATACCGCGAGCTACAGCTCACGGTATACTGAGACGCCGCAGCTGGAGCGGATCCCGACTTAGATGACGGGATTCGCCCAGCTGCGTGAGTGACAGCTTGGCTCTGCCTATCTAGAGGCAGAGCCAGCTGTACCCACCCCCTCCCCCGTCCGTTCCGCCAGTCAGCGCTGGCAGATCGGAGCGGGGAGAGGGGTATCCAGCCCCTCCCCCTGTCATGGCAGAGAGCCGTGACAGGATCGAGAGGTGAGCGAACCCGGTATGTGTTCGTTCACCTCCCGATCTACTGAGCCGACCTGTGACAGTCTCATTGTCACAGTCTCATTATGATAATAAGGTTTGAATTAAAAATTAAATTTCAGTGTTTGCTGACTATATCAAATTATGCAGGGAAATACATTTGGCACGAGATGTATTATCATTACAGGAAGACCTAGTATTGAAAATTTTAAAGTTATGCACTTGGTTCCTAAGAATGTGCCTAAAACATACTTTTTGGGAAAGGTTTCTCTGGGCGAATATGTGATGGAAAAAGATTTGGGGGCCTTGAAGACCACAGACTTAGTAACAGCATGCAATGCCAATCTGCAGCTAACAAAGCTATTAGAATATTCTCTTAAAAAGGGCATATAATTAAGAGCTGAATCCAAAATTATTCCACTTCATAAAACACTGGATTTTTTTGCAATTCAGTTTTGGTCCCCAGTCCACAGAAATAAATGTCCTTGAACTAGAAAGAGTTCAGAGAAGGGTAACAGAATTAATAAGGGGGTTGGAGGGCAATTACAAATATTACATATATTCACTCTAGAGAAGAGGTACTTAGAGCGAAGGAACAGTGTTTGAAAAAAAAGCCTTCTGAAGGTCCCTTCAGAAGGCTTTTGCATGTGTTAGTATGTGTTAGTATGCACAGCATATGAGCACATTATGGCCGATTTACGATTGTAAACGATCCCCTCCAGGGCTGTCCACTCTTCCCTACTACCTTGCTCCACTTGCACACCATAGGTTAAACAGAAAAAATATAGCAGTGCATGACCAGCTTTACACTGTCTCTTCTGCAAAAAATTTTTTTGAAAAAAGCCTGTCAGAAATTTTTCAGTAAGGACACTTTACTTCTATTTTAGGGGAGATATAATCACAATATATAAAGAGATCAAAGGTGATTATATAAAGTGTAATAACCTGTTGACTCTAAGGTCTCTAAAGAAGACACAGGGCCATAATTTAAGACTGGATGAAAATCCTAAACTGAAAAAGGGGCTTTTACTGTTAGAGCAGTGAAACTGTGAAAGTCTCTTTCCCAGGGAGTGGTTTTAGCTGAGAGTGTTGATGATAAGTTCATAAATATTTCAGATATCTCCCTAAGTCAGTATACTAAACAGCAGGGCTATGGGAATTCTTACATTTGATAAGTTCACAGGAGTTGTCTCCTGATTGGCCATGATGCTGTTTTACAGGAGAGGTGAATGTGACATCCCCCCTCCCCCTCCATTTTACTGGGCCTCCTCACCGATCGAGATCCTGGTTTTAATACACAGTGGAAATAAATATTTTGACCAGGTGGGGAGCTGACACATCAGATGCAGGGACCAAGATTTTTTTTTCAGGCCCAAAACCTTTCCAATCAATTAGGTACTGAAATTTTCCACAAGAAATCTTGGAGTCCAGTATTTGGTGAACCTTGTATTGTTGAAATGGTTCAGCTGAGGCAGTAGTTATAGAAGAAGGAGAGAATGTATTTAGGAACAGAGATTTGAGCAGTGAAACATGGAAAGAATTTGGTAACTTGAGATGCAGAAGAAGACAAAGTTTATAGCAGATTGGATTGTATAATGCTCATTTCTGTACAAATGGTCAGAGAATCCAGTTGGCTAATGTAACTGGACCTGTAGCAGCCTTGTTTTCGATTAGGCAACAAACATGCCTCCGAGCACTTGGTTGCCCCCCCGGACTTATTACTTGATGCTATATACTCTCTGCCTGGGACGTGCGGTCAGGGGAGGCAGGTGACGCAGAGCCTCACATAGTATTATGGAAGAAAAAGCTGTCAGCTTCAAGTCTGAAGCTGACATATTTTTCTCCATTCAGACCAACTTCTGACAGGTTACATAGCAGAGAAAGCCTTCCCGCTGTTTAACCTGTCCTGGATGGAGCGCTGCCTGTTAATTACAGGCAGTGCTTTATCCGGCTTTTGACAGCTATGTTAAGTTACACAGCAGCGGGCTTCCCCACTGCTTTGTGTAACCTAACATAGTGAGGCCAGAGTTACAACAGCCTCTACTCTGTGTTAGAGGCTTGATCTCTTTGGATGGTTTGGACCATTGACAAAGCACCATTGGTCCAAGCTCTCCAATCAATAAAAAGAAGAAAAAAAACACTGAGGACATCTATCTGGATGCCTCACCAGTGATGAACCAGTGAGGAACAGGGAGGCTCCTTCCTGTCTCCTCCCTCCTTCACACATAGCTCGGTGACCTGGTTGGGGCAGGGCAGTGCAGGGCAGGCAGGGGGAATGCCTCATCTAGCATGGACCTTACTGCAGGTCCCTGCTCTCTGCCCAGTTGGCACAAAAGGCTGGGTAACAGTAGAAAAAGAATATCTGTGGTTCAGTAAGCTACAGATGTCCGTAGAGGATGGAGAGATGGGTACCTTGGCTGGAGAGTAACAAGAGGGATTTGGCAAGAGGTTGGTCCATGCAGCAGGCAGAAGCATGGTAGAAAACAGGTAGCAGGCAAGAGATGTGGTCAGCAGGGATGAGCTTGGGTTCAGAGTGAACCTGAATTTGGTCTGTCTGGTATTCAGCGGATAGGCAAACTAAATGGGGTGTTTGCCAGCTGAAACTCAGCCCAAGGGGAAGTAGTACATTTACCAGAGGTATTAATACTGCTGGTAAATGTGGCAGCTTCCTGCTCCCCACTGGATGCTAGGAAACCAGTGGCCACCGGCATCCTAGCAGCCTGTGATGCATCTTCGTTGTCTTATTCAGCTGTCAGCTCTAAGATTCCCCAGCCAACAGCAGAATGTAAACAAATGACCAGCAACCCCAGCCCTTTGTTTACATTCCAGCTGCTGGTCCGGGTAGCTGTCATTTGCTACGACAAGACATGGCAAGGTACCCTTAGACATTAATGAATGGGGGGTGGACATAAGGCCCCCCCCTTACACTGGCAAGACTGTTGCAGACCTTGGCCTAAATTCTAAGCAAAATCCTGTATGGTGGATTCAGTCCATGGGGAAAAAAAGGAATGGGTAGAGGTAATAAGTAGCCAGCAGGCCTAGTCCTGGAGATTTAGATCATGTATAGAAAACATAGACATTTTCCAGCACACTTAGCAGCTTTAGAATATGATATAGACTTCACAGGAGTTCACAAAAGAACAACACTCTTACTAAGTAAGAGTTGCCCACCACAGTTCCTGGGACACTATGGAGATACCAAGATGACCAGAAGTTCTACAACAATGGGCCTCAGACAGAACCTTAGGTACTAGTGCAGGTGGCGCCAACAGCTTACCAGCAGAGAGGTCCTTTGGAACTGATATTTGAACCTACAAAATGGAGGATAACAGATCCACTTAAAGAGCAGCAACCACAACCAACAGAGGAAGGTTGTTCAAAACCAAGAGAGAGGGCCATCATGTTCTTGGCTGTGGTCTGATTAATAATCGGAAAGCCGGGGATTGTGAAGATGATTGACTACCGGTCTTGTATGGAATTCAGTCCTTTGGTTGTATTAATATACTTAAAGGTGACCTTCACCGCTTAGAAAAAGTATTTATCTTCTGCTTCCTCTCCCTCCCTCTTACAGAATTGGAAAACTTTTTTTTTTTAATAACACTACCTTTTTGTGCGCAGCACTTCCTGAATCCTCACCTAGGTGAGAATTACACACGGACTCTCCGATGTCTCCCGGGATTGCTAAATCACATCCCAGGATGCAGTGCATTGAGAAATTCTGTGCAGATGTGCTGCAGGTCTCTGCCAGCTATATGGGATCTGGCAGAGACCAGATGCATATGTGCAGGAGATTCCCTCGCATGTGCATAGTTGCCAAGAGTCTCTGTTAGATCCCACATACCGGAAACCAGTTGTTCTTTGGAATAAGACACCCACCTCAGAGGCGCCAACCTGAGGAGATGAAGATTAGACTATGATCCAAGTAAATTATAACGAATTTGCCCAGGAAATTGATCAAAATATCTTTTATGAATTTTTGGAAAACCACCAGTGTATTTTTGAGGCCAAATGGTTTAACTAAATACTCATAATGGTCATCTCTGGTATTGAAGATGGTCTTCCACTTATCACCCTCACAAATTCTCACCAAACTGTATACTTCCCTGATATCCAACTGAGAAAAGATGTGTGTCCCTTAAAGCCTAATTAATAGTTTAGTGATAAGAGGCAATCTGTATTTATTAGGGACCGTTATTTTGTTTAACCCACTGAAAATAATGTAGGGGCTCATTTTCCCATCCTTCTTCTCCGTAAAAATAATCCTGCGCCTGCAGGAGAGGAGAAGGGATAAATAAACACTTTCTGTAAATCTTCCTCAATATAGGACTTCATTGATATAGTTTCCAAAACCAATCATGGACAGACTCTCCCTTAAGAGGGATAGAACCAGGCAAGAGGTCAATAGGGCAGGCATATGCCCTGTGAGAAGGCAGGACTGAAGCAGATTCCTTTAAAAAAAACGTCTGTGATAACAGGAGGGTGGAAGTCCAGAGTAATGGTACTTGTGAGAACAGGACAGCTTAGGTAGGAACCAAGGAAAGAATCAGACCACGCAACAATTTAAGCCAATGGCCAGTCAATCCAGGGATTTTGCTGTTTTAACCAAGAAAACTCAAGGTTGATGAGGTTAGATTGCGACTAAATAGTCCAAAAGGCTAGGAGTTCATAATATAAGACAGTACAGTTACAGTGAAGCTAAGCTTAGGAGTTACATAAAAGACCTTACCAAGAGATAAAGGCTGGTCATTGATAGCCAAGAGCCAGAAAGGTTGTACAAGAGGAATATTTGGAATGCCAAGGCATTCAACAAAAGACTGCTCAATAAAATTACCAGCAGAGCTGGAATCCAGAAAGGCCAACAGATTTTGAACCTAAACTGGAAAAAAATCTGGACAGGTAAAAACCAATACATAAAGATCTTCAGAAAGCTTGGGGTTGTGGTCCCAACATAGGAGTTTAGTTCTTAGTTCCACAGGCACTAGAACCTAGCCTAGGGGAAAGCTGTTTCCTGCACAGAGGTGAAGATTAGGAGTGGTCAGAATAATTAATTCTGGCTCACAAGGTGCTTTGGAACCTTGGAAAGCTCTGTTGTTAGTGGTCCTGAGTATGATAGTGATCATGAAGTCGGACCCTAGAAAAGAACCAATGCGCTTGCTTGGGATTTAGGCGATGGGCAGTCCTAGAGGTTTTTATGGTCCCTATAAATGGTGATTCAATGAGGCAACCCTTCCAGGCGATATGGCCACTCCTCGAGGACCAGTTTGACAGGAAGCAGTTCTCAATCCCTGATAGTATAGTTCTTCCATGCTGGGGAGATTTTATTAGAGAAGAAGGCACAGGGGTGCCTAGCTCCACTAGGAGCTGAAAAATGAAGGCACCGATGATGCAGCAGCCTTGATGCAGAAGGAATTTGTGATGTCTGGTCTCCAAGATGTGGAAGGCTTAACTGTGTTGGAAGGCCAGTACTCGGGGTTGGAAACTATCTAGTGACAGCGGTATAACTTTTTTAGCAGAGAAATTACCTCATATGTCAGTAACAATAGTGCTTGCATATCAAAGCTGCCGCCACATGGTGTCTCTCTGCAGAACAATGTACTTTAGCTTCCAGTGTGAGACATCCCTGTGAAGGCAGCTACCTCCTTTTGTTAAGAAGAATCACAGCAGTGTCCTAACTGCCCATGATTATTCCAGTTTCTCATGTACACACCACACCCTTTGCTAGAAGGACTGGGAAAGCCAGTTTAGCTAGCACAACAGTAGATCCTGCTTGTCTGTCATTCTTTAATGGGGAAAAAGTTTTTCTAAAGAGAAGGGAAATATTAAATTATTCTGGTTTAAATATCCATTTAAATTGATATTGTGTATTAGAGCTTGTCGTAATTAGCGATTTGCCTGTATAAGCACTAATGAGCATCTAGTGAATAGTGACAATTAATAGTTAATTACAGTTAGGTAATATATGGTATCAAACAAAAGACCTATTTATCCCAAAACAACAATATCAAGGTCAGTCAGGTACACTTAACAAAAGAGGAACTGTGATATCGTATTTTGAAAACTGAAAAATGTTCTAGCTGGTAATCGGGATTAAAGCTGAACCCCAGGCAGATATAAAAAAAAAAACAGAAATTAATACAGCTATGTATAGTGAAAATAATTCAAAGTATTATTAAATGCAATAGCTGAATTGACTTTATTTCAACTTCTTGTAATCCGCTGTAAAACAGCACTCAGACTGAAAGAGGAGGAGGCAGTTGTTGGAACCAATCAGATGTCCTGCAGGCACATGTGCTGGCAAGAGGAGAGAGCTGGGAGATGACTACATCAGTCTGTTGCAGCTCCTTCACCATCCAATTACAGGCTGGGGCAGGAAGGTGACTTAGGCTGGCCATACACAATTTGTAGGGCTGAAGAAGGAAAAACACTTGATTCCCCCATCCACCTAAAACAGCATGGATGGAGAAATGCCTTGCTGGACTGTTGTATTCTGACATTGGCAAGTGTGCCACTTTCACAATACCCAAACAGTAACTGCAGCTGGTTGGCTGAAATCATGAATTTGAGCTGGCTCCTTCGACAAAAGTCGATTAGGAAATACATTTTTGGTGAACAGAGCAGCCATGCTGTGTATGGCCAGCTTTAGCTGTGCTGCATAACTGCATTAGAGAAAAGTCAGGTCACCAGACCTACAATGCTGTCCAGCAGGCCTGAGATAATCTCAAGACTAGATAGACAAATATACAAATCTTTTGCTCCCAAAAACTCAAATAGAACTGGTTACACTAATCTCAGGAGTTAAATCTTAAAAATACATTCAAGTACCTTTAACTATTTAGTTTTTTTAAGATTTAACTCCTGAGTTTAGCATCACTTTAAGTTCCTACTTTCCTTTTTAATCTGTTCTAGATACATGAAAGTAAAAAGCTCATAGAGGGGAATTTATCAAAACTGGAGCAGGCAAAAACTGGAGCAGCTGTGCATGGCAGCAAATCAGCTTCTCTCTTTCATTTTCAAATCTTAGCTGAACAAACTGAAGAGAGAAACTGATTGGTTGCTATGGGCAACTGCTCCAGATTTTGTCTGCTTCAGTTTTGGTAAATCCCCCCCCAGACACGCTCAGGGATGACCCTCTTTGCTCAGTAAGAAGCAACAAATAATGCATGAAAATAACTTTTCAAATCAAGTAATATACTCTTGAGTGGCCAGATTATTATGACTAACTGACGTTTGTAGGCAAATTAGCTATAATTTCGCGCTGAAGTTGCTAGAGGGCCAGACCATTATAAATAGGGAAGCAGGTTGTTTACCACGACAGTAGAAGTGATTTTTTTTCTGAAGATATGGGTAAACAACGCGATTTAACAGCCTTTGAAAGTGGGATGATTGTTGGCGCTCGGAACTATGGCGCGAGTATCAGCAAAACAGCAGAATTTGTTAAATGTTCAAGAGCAGCTGTTGTTAAAGTGTTTAAAGACTGGACTGTCAGCCGAAAATCTTGGTCTGAACGTGCAAATTTGTGGCCGTCAGCGACTAGTCAATGTTAGGGCAGAACAGAGAGTGGCAAGACTGGTACAAGACAACAGAAGGGCAACAGTGCAGTGTCAGATTCCTCGCATCACCTTTCAACATCTTGTGAAGTCACGAGGCAGCCCAACAAAGTCATCTCGTGGCCCAACGAAGTATTAATGGGGTGGTCATAATAATCTGGCCACTCCGTGTATAACACTGTATGCTTATACTATGCAAGCTAATAAGTTAGTGATCCTTTCACAATTTAAAGAACATCATGCACTCTGTAGATCCAGACATTGGGCACCAGAAAAGTTTGAAAACACATTTAAACCCCTATCAAGCCTATTTGGGCATGCAGCCGAACAATACACAGTGACTGTAAAAATAAAGTACACAACATCTAATTCTAAAGACAGGAAAGCAGCGGGTAAGCAATGCATGTCCACTGTAAACCTATGCATACAATCAGATGTTCCAGATACCTATGTTGCCAATTGTCCATATCATATAAGGCTTAATCCTCCTGTCCCATCGCACTCCTGACCGGACAAAAACCCAAATTCAACTGGGTGGGTGCAGTGGTGACAACGGATTCTTCTGTGAAATGTACATAGATCAAAGTAGTCACTCGCACTCCATGATATTAAAGTCAATGCTGTTTATTGACTGAGATAACACACATCTCCTTAGCGACGTTTCGAGACCATGCGGTCCCGTCCTCTCTGTTTGCCTGAGGACGGGACCGCATGGTCTCGAAAACGTCGCTAAGGAGATGTGTGTTATCGCAGTCAATAAACAGCATTGACTTTAATATCATGGAGTGCGAGTGACTACTTTAATCTATCTACATATCATATAAGGGACAATAATAAGCTACTTCAAGAGCTGTATACACATTCCAATGCAACTCTTAGAAAATCATATTCTTCACACCACACAAATGATATCCAACCAATAACTACCTGGCTAGTAGAGGTGTATACCGTGTTTCCCCGAAAATAAGACACTGTCTTATATTTTTTTGGCTCAAAAAAACACACTAGGTCTTATTTTCGGGGTAGGTCCTATTTTTATTTTTTAATGTATAACAATCCAAAGCTAATGCAAATCCAAATTAAATAATCCAAAATGGCAAAGTTAAGAATAGTGTGATCAGGGCAATCAGGGGTGCCGTCCCTTTCCATTCATTGGCACCGCTGATTCTCTCCCGCGGCTCTTCAAGTTCCCCCTTATGCCACCACCAGCCCTGGCAATAGTCACAACTAGGTCTAATATCGGGGTAGGTCTTATATTTTAGCATTTACCAAAAATAGTACTAGGTCTTATTTTCGGGGTAGGTCTTATTTTCAGGGAAACAGGGTATACATTCAGATTGTCTGTGCAAGCTTTTTCTGCAGGTAATGTGCCTGCATACAGTCATAAAAATATATACCTGTTATACCCCATGACTAAACATTTTTTAAGCCTCAACTTTTAACTGTGTTGGACAGGTTGAGCTACATTACTAACCGCCAGCACTAGATAATTTCAAATTGCCATTGTTGTCAGTAAAAAGATGCCAAATAGTATACCTGTTCAGTCTGCATCCAAGTGCAGTGAAGTCATCTGTGGAAGTCAGTCATATTAGTAAAGCCACAAGTTTGTTTCTGTGATTGAACTGGCCAGAGGTCAGGGCATTCCAAAACCTAATGAAAATTGTAAATTTTTATTATACCTCTGGGGCCAGGAACTATATTTAAGAATAAAACATTACCTGAGGGACAATTTCCCCCTTCAGTTCTTATTCTGTTACACGTAACTGTGTGTATAACTAATATTCAAAATTGCTGTATAAAGGTACACCTTGAATCAGTAATTTTGCACAACACATTTCTGTGACAATCCTCTTATAAAGCTAATTAATGCCCTAAATAGCTGAAATAGTTCCTGCTGCAGCTTAAAACATTGAAATCTTCCCTAATCTCAATAAATAAATCCTCATTTAACATTTCTAGTTTACTGTACTTGTATAAACTGAGACAGTCAGTACATCTTAATTGGGGTTTAAAATATGTCATTTTTTTAAGATCTGGTAATTGTTGGGTTAACTGTATCTGAGAAAACACCAAAGATAAATATATACTTCCTTATTGTTTCAATAGATGATAATGTTCCTATAGGTTTGATGTTTGATCCACATATACACGAGCAGCAATGGATATGCAGGGTATCTTGGACAAGTGTCTAATGTAATGTGATCTGATCTGCAAACACATGTAACACACAGCATCTGATTTACTGTCTTGTATTATTCACATTTAGGTAAAGCTGAGTAGATTAGTTACTTTAGGCATGATGTCTACAAAATATAATCATTGTTGCCATGGGCATTACTGAGTGATGTGCCACTTACTCCTCCCACCAGCCACTGCACAGCAGGATAAAATATAAGCCTTGATGGCAATGTGACCCTTTTTTATTCTCAGTTTTAAGACAGAAAACCTTAGATAAATGTTAAGACTGGCAGAAATCTGTACAGCAGGTGCGTGTGGGGCCGGGGATTAGTGATGAGCTGAATAGGTCCGAGTTCGGTTTGAATTCGAACTTTATGACATCCAAAAAGTTTGTATTTAAACTCAATGCAAGTCTACGGGGGTAGAACTTTCAAAAACAATTGTCCCCTTTAAGAGGGCTTATATGCAAGTTATTGGCCCTAAAAAGGGTATGGGGATCTGGGTACTGCCTTGGAGTACAGGAATCAATGAAAAAAAAATGTTTTTAAAGGAGCAGTGATTTTTACATAACTTAAAGGGTAAGAATAAAAATGAAAAATTCCTTTAAATATCGTGCCTGGGAGGTCCCCTTAAACTGCATGTGAAGTGGCGGATCTGTATGATGTATAGAACCTGCTGCAGCAAAAAAGAAAAAAAAAAAAGACATTTCTATTGCAGGTAATTGGTTTTCCTTTAATCTTTTAAGCAACTGCTCGGGGAGGCAGCCTGTATGAAGAGGCCACATTTTAGGACACTCAGAACAAGGTTAGAGATTTTTTGGATACATTCTGGTGCCTCTGTTGCAGACGTTGGATGAAAGTAACAACAGGTGCTTTAAAATTGGGCCTTTAGTCTTGGTGGTGCCTTCACACCGTGTCACAGTTCCTTGTACATTGATCTGACGCCGGGTTTTGCCTCCTGTCCGAGCTGCTCGGTTTCCTATAGGTTGTCACATCCTGTGCTTCCTCTGTGAGCGCAGGATGAGCTTTGCAACTTTACGCTTGTAATGTGGATCAAGAAGGATTTCCAACCAATAATGATCCCTCTCCTTGATACTTCGATTCCTCTGGTCATTTTGCAGGCTTTGCAGGATATTTGCCCATGCACTGTATGTTTGAGGAGGCATGAGATTCCGAGTCTTCTTGGTCACTGAGGATGACACTGTTGTGCACTACCTCCTCCCAGCCACGTACTACTCCTTAGGTTTCTGGGGACAGAAAACCCTCCCTTGAAGACTGCCTTATGCCATCCTCTGCTTCAATGCCCCCACGGCTGCCATAATCATCTTCCTCCTCTTGCGTGATCTGCGGACCCGCAGGAATAGTTTCTGCGTAAAGGGGGCCTTGAGAGGTAAGGAAGTCCTTCTCTTCCTCCCGCTGTTCTGCCTCAAGTGCCCTATCCATAATTCCCCGCAGAGTATTCTCCAGCAGGAACACAAGAGGGATTGTGTCACTGATGCATGCATTGTGCCTGCTCACCATCATCGTCGCCTCCTCAAATGGTGACAGTACAGTGCATGCATCCTTTATCAGCAGCCACTGATGTGGGGAAAAAAAGCCAAGGTCCCCTGAGCCTGTCCTTGTGCCATACTCACACAGGTACTCGTTGATGGCCCTCTGCTGCTTGTGCAGCTATTGCAGCATTGCCAAAGTGGAGTTCCATCTGGTGGGCATGTCACAAATCAGACGGTTTGTGGGCAAGTGGAATTCCCTTTGAATTTCAGCCAGACGAACACTGGCTGGGAATGAGTGCCTGAAAGGGCTGCAGACTTTTCTGGTCTGCCTCAGAAGATCTTGCAGCCCTAGGTACCTGGTTAAGAAACGCTGTACTCCCACCAAGCTTCTTCCAGCACTTACAGAGGGCAATCATGGCTTTTGTCTGGTCGGGTTCTCATCCACGTCTGAGTAGGAAAACGCTGACCCTTCCGCGAGGCAGGGGGGGGGGGGGGTGGGATTGCCTGACTTCCAGTTATACCACAAAGCGGTCCACCTTAACAGACTCCTAGATTGGCATGTCCACCGTGACCACAAACAATGGGTTTCCCTGGAGAGGGCAGTGCACCAGCTCCCGATATAGAGTCTTCCATGGCTCTCCTCCCCGCTCCCGCCCGAGGTGAAGGGTCACCCGTTGATTGCCTCTACCATCCGTGCTGCGCGCACGGTGATTGGCAACACTTCTTTGGCCCCTACTCCCTCACCCTTAACTCCTGTCATTGGGGATCCCGACTTCGCCCCGGGTGCGGAAAATGCCCGACTCGGTCGCCTGGTCAAAGCGGACAAGTATAGAGTAAGGGACTTTCGGGCTAACTCCGGGTGGCTGACGGCCCAGGATTTGCGTCTTCTACTTGAACCCCCCCTGGACCCTTGGAGCGCCATGTAGCTCCGGCACTTTCTTAGGGCAATCCCTGACTCACAGGAGCTAGACAGACGCCTTACAGCATTCGAGGAGATGTGCACGAGCTCTCAGCCCACCAGTCACGCCATTTCCGTCCTCTATCACCTGATTGCCACACCGAGTGCGGACATAGTCCCATCTTTTGTGAGACGGTGGGAGGAGGAACTAGGGATGACCTTCACAGAGCAGCAGACCCACACCATACTCACCATGTCGGTCAAATCCTCAATGGCCAGTAAAGTGCAGGAACTAGGTTATAAGATATTGACTCGGTGGTACAGAGTACCATGGCTCCTGCACAGGATGAGACCCCTCATATCAGATCAGTGTTGGCGATGTGGCTCCGAAATCGGAACGATGTTGCACACGTTCTGGTCATGTAGGGTACTGAGGCCCTTCTGGGACCAGGTGCTGTCCGTGATACAGGAACTGACCATGACGGACTTGTCAAACAACCCGGCGGCATGCCTCTTGCATATGTCAGCCTCCCCACTACCGACCTACAAGCGCTCGCTCACACGCCATCTGTTAGACGCGGCCAGGGCTTCCATTCCCATGTTGTGGAAACAACCACATCCCCCGACGATCACAATGTGGTTGTCCAAGGTGCGGGAAGTGTATGCCATGGAGGACTTGACGGCCACCATCAGGAATACGGAGAAACAGTTTTTGTCTACCTGGGGGGCCTGGATCTATTTCCAGCACTCGGACCGATATGCAGCTCTCCTGTCTAGAGATACACAAATCATTACTCCACCGGCCCCTTCTGTCTCCTAGTAGTCATATATGGTTGAATGCCCGACGCCTTTTAGGTTCCCAGTGGCGGCCCCAGGGAGTTGCTAGCCTAGAGGGGGGAGACCCGGTGGAACCTCTCCTTCCTTTGCCTTTTCCACCTCACACCTGCACCCGGACGGGACGCCTGCACTCCTTCAGCTCAGCCTTTCCTTGACTTCTCCTTCATCCTTCTGTATTTCCTATTTCGGGAGGATAGTGTGGACGCACATAATTGATCCGGCAGCGTAGTTAGACATTGGATTTGGTAGTCACTGTACACACCTGACACAGCCCAGGGACATTCTCTACGATACAATCTAAACCCTTGCTAAAAACATTCATAGGTCCAATGGGGTGTCAGGGCCAGACGATTCAGACCGGGTGGTGTAGTCATGACGTTGAAGACTTTTCTTGCATGTATGCCATGTACTTGTATGTTATGCTTACTTATGCCTTTTTTTGAACATGCTTGTATCGCATATGTGATCAGTTAATAAAAGAATTAAAAGAAACGCTGTACCACCAAATTTAGGATGTGTGCCAAGCATGGTACATGCGTCAACTTTCCTAGGCATAGGGTGAAGAGAAGGTTGCTGCCATTGTCACATACAACCATTCCCGGCTCAAGCTAGTGTGGTGTTAACCACCTCTGGGACTGCCCCTGCAGAGCTGGCAGAATCTCTGCTCCAGTGTGGCTCCTGTTCCCTAGACAAACCAGCTCAATCACTGCATGGCATCTTTTTGCCTGACCCGTTGCGTAGCCCCTTGAACGCTTACGGTGAACTGCTGGTTCACCAGACAATTCTGCAGAAGAGTCTATCGTGGAGGACAAAGAGGAGGGGTTGGAGCGGACAGATCTCACATCATCAGGTTTTTGGAGGCGTGGTGGCTGAACAAGCTCCAACACGGAGCCCCGTCCTGGATCCCTTCCAGCTGCAAGCAGAGTTACCCAGTGTGCTGTGAAGGAAACATAATGTCCCTGACCATGCTTGCTAGACCACGTGTCTGCGGTAATGTGGACCTTGCTGCTGACTGCCTTGTCCAACGAGGCCAAAACATTGCCTTCCACTTGCTGGTACAGATCTGGGATGGTCTTACGTGAAAAGAAATGGTGTTTGGGAACCTGCCACTGTGGTACAGCACATTCTGCAAACTCAGTGGGCAGAGTCCACCAGATGGAGAGGCAGCAGTTGTAAAGCTAGCAATTTTGTCGAGCTGGCATTTAGACGCTGAGCATGTGGATGGGAAGGACAGTATTTTTTTTCCGTTGCAGCAGCTGGGGCAGCAAAATTTGACTGCTAAAATCTGCAGCTGGTTGGCTCCTGGCAGATTTGGCGGAAGGACCTGTGACACCCATTGCTATACCATCATCCCTGTCAGTGGAGGTTGTTGACATGGCATGATGTACAGTGGGAGTAGAGATGACAGATGAGGAGCGAGGAGAAGTGCGGCCCTTTCTATGGTGCTGTTGCCAACGCGATGCGTGGCCAGATGTCTCTTCAAGCACGTGGTACACAAGCGGTTGATGTTGTTGCCACGCTTGATCCGCTTGAGACACAGGTTGCAAAATAGCAATGCTGCGGTCTACTGCACATGTGCTGAAAAACTCCCAGACAGACGAGTTCCTGGAAGTGTGCGGAGAGACAACAGCGCCCTGCACCTGTGCAGCTCTGCCTTCTGATGCAATGGAGTGGCTGCTCTTACAGCTGCCCCTGGAGGACATCCTGCCTCGTTGGGATTGTGCCTCCTCCTCACTTTCCTCCTCTGTTCGATCAGGCACCCAAGTAGATTCAGTGACATCATCATCATCCCCTTTGTCCTCGTCACTGGAGCCAACCTGGCAGTATGCTGTGGCTGGGGGAACATGAGTGCCAGTTTGTTGTCCATCATTGGCACCTCCTCCCTCTAGGCTCATGTTACTCTCTTCCTCAACCTTAGAGCCAACATGAGACCATCCTCCAGCAGCATGTCACTGATGGTATGTTAATACAATGCAGCTGACTACTCCTCCGTGCATGATGGTGGGGCTAGGGCAGGAGTAGCTGTGGACAAGGAGGCAGAATAAAGCCGCTCTGGCAGCTGCGGTGGACTGAGAACCAGTATGAGCCTGGGTGACAGAGGATGAGGATGGCTTTGTATCCAATCCACCACTTCTTCTGTATGTTGTGGCTGAATAACACGGCCAGCACCAGATAAAAATGACAAGCGTGCCCTGCCTGCAGAGGATGCACCACGTCCACGACCACGACTTTGGCCTGTGGACACAGAGGCTGCTTTCCCTCTTATTGTTGCATGGGAGCGTCTCAAACATGCAGCCCAACACTAGCGGGGATGGTAAGAATACATGAAAATCTAAAACAACTTTACATTGATAATATGTACTCTTTATTATTCTTGACAAACAACAATGCTTAGACAATAGATAGATATAATATCAATATCAACTTTAAGGTTAAGTTAAGGTATTAGTTTGAAAATTTGGGGCTATGTTGGGGGTTCAAAATGAAGTTGAGAGTTAAGGGTCAGAAAGGGCTTAGATGGAGGTTTAGAGCACCTTTCCAAAACATATACGCTACAAGCCTCAGTGCCAAATCCACGTGAGCAATAATTCACACAGACAGTACGGGTTTGAAATCTTTTTCAAGTCAGCTGAAAACCGGACACAAGATGCAGGCAGACAAAGCTGGGAGGACTCTGCAGGACATCCGTTGTCCTGTGAAAGATCACAGAACACACAGTCCAGGAGAAGATTAGCTGACGGGGGAGGGGGCGAGGAATCAGTAGCAGACACTAGCAGAGTGTGAAGTGACCGGAGCTCCACCACCCCATGCTGGACACACGGGGGGTTGGTGCACAGGAGCCAAACTGAGGTCTGTCATCAGTGGGGTAGGCACAATACTCTATGAGGGGCCCCTTACATGCGTATCGGTCGTACAAGGGGTGGCATGGTAGAGGGAAGAGGTGGAAGAAGCCAGGCCCTAGCAGCACTGGTCCGGTGGCGGATGAGGCCGGGGGCCCCAGCAGCACTGGGCCAGTGCGCCAGTGCGTTACTAAGTCCAGCACATTACTGAGCCCCGAACCCAGCACGTTACTGAGCCCCGAGTCCAGCGCGTTACTGAGCCCCGAGTCCAGCGTGTTACTGAGCCCCGACTCCAGCGCGTTACTAAGCCCAGATATATGTCTATGTGGGGACTTTAGAAAATGTTTTTTTTGCAGTTTTTTTTATATGTGACTTGAACCACTTGCTGACCGGGGTGTTATCCCTCCTTCCTGGCCAGGCCATTTTTCAGTATTCGGCATTGCAGTACTTTGACTGACATTAAATCCGTCATGCAACGCTGTACTGAAATTAATTTTATACCATTTTTTGGGGACAGATGGAGCTTTCTTTTGGTGGTATTTAATCACCACTGGGGTTTTTATTTTTTATTATATAATAAAAAAAAGTACCGAAAATTTTGGGGAAAATTTTTTTTTTCCTATGAAATGTTATGAAACATTTTATTATCACCCCATTTTTTTTGTAAAATATAAAAGACGGGGTCACGTTGGGTAAAGAGACACCAAACATGTCAAGCATTAAAATTGTGCGCGCCCACAAAATCACAGAAAACTACCTCAACCAAAATTGGCCATAGGTGACGCTCATCAGTTTAGTGTTATCAGTAATTAATGGCCCTAAAATTATTGCTTGCACTGCGACGTTTGCAGTGATATGTAAAATGTGCGGTACAATAGACGGAATCGTCGTTGTTGCACGTAGGCGCACCCGACGCGTGTTGGGCGGGGGACTTTATGCACCACAGGCAGTGCAACAAAAAAAATGCTTTTAGCAAAAATCCTACCTGCTAACATTTCTTTGCCACTTTAGCTCCGCTTTAAGTTAATTCAGGTCTCAATGATTCAAAGCATTCTTAGTGAATCCTGATACAAATCCAAATCTCAGTACTAGCTGTGCAAGTTTTTATGAAGCAAGTGTCTAAAACAGAAATACACTGGGCCTGATGCCTAATCTATAGAAGGAAGGTTTTGCTTTCCTATTTCCAGTTCAAATTTAACAAAAAAGGAGCTCAAATATGAATGGCTGTTATTGACAATTAAGTATGAAAAGTCTACATATTCTCATATATACAACTGTTGCCGGTAAATGCAGAAAAGCATGTATTTTCCAAATTAAATAGACAAGGTCTGTGTTGTATATTATTGGATGGAAGCATAACCGGGGCTACCGTTCGGGAAAGCTATTCTGGCTAAAACGTTTGGTGCAAAAAGGTGTCTCAGGAAATCTGAAGGTATGCATGATGTGTGCACTCCACCCCCTGCCTCCTAGCTCAAACAGCTCCAATTACACTGTTGCTGGCATATTTTACAGTGTTTATGCTTTTAGAATGGTCTGCTGCACATCTTTTCTTGATGCGGATGTTCTACATAGTGTTGTAGGTCTGAAAGCATGCACAAATAAAAGCAAACAAAGAGGGGAGAACAGTTACTGGAGAAGTGAGCCTTGTCTGCTGCTTGAGATAAGATTTACACCACATCTCATCATGATAAAGGATTAGCTGTTTAGAGACATTGGCTGATGAAAGTTTGGGTGCAGTGTAATGTACCCTTATAAACAAAGAAGACAGATGTATTCAAGGCAGCTATCTGAGCATTTATATAAGCATTTATATGAACATTCATTACCAGTGGCTGACCTAAGGAACAAAGGGCCCTGGTGCAAGATTTTTTCTCGGGCCGGAACTGGATCTCACTGGCCCCCCAACTTCCCCAGCTGTCTCTGCACTAAAGGAGCTTACACTCTAATGTCCCCACACAGTCACACAATATTATTATTTTACAATCATATAGCTTTGACATATACCGTAGTACTGTACAGGGAACACTGAGCCAGTCACATCAGTCTCTGTACAGAGGAGCTGACACTCTAATGCAGAATGCCATCATCTATAGAGGACTACAAATCCCAGCAATACATTATAAAGAAATGCAGAATAATCATATATGTATTTGGTACATACTCTGTTCTGCCTCTCTGCTCTGGAAAGCAGGCCTGATGTCTTGTGCAGAGCGTCTCAGGAAGGGTGTGGAGGGCCTCAGGAGGGGGAGATGTGCCGGTGTAAGCAGGTGCCATGTGGTTCCACAAAAGGCTGCTGTGCAGGACCTAACGCAGCTGAATCAATTAGAAAGATTTAATTTCCAAGATGCAGAGGTCAGTTGTAAGGCAGGGTACAGAAGTCAGCTGTGTAACGCAGAGCGCAGAGGTCAGCGGTGTAGCGCAGAGGTCAGCGGTGTAGCGCATGAAGTCAGGGTGTGAGGCACAGTGCAGAAGTCAGGGTGTGAGGCACAGTGCAGAAGTCAGGGTGTGATGCACAGTGCAGAAGTCAGGGTGTGAGGCACAGTGCAGAGGTCAGGGTGTGAGGCACAGTGCTGAGGTCAGGGTGTGAGGCACAGTGCTGAGGTCAGGGTGTAAGGCAGAGTGCAGAGGTCAGGGTGTGAATTTCAAGCATCTCCTATGTTGAAGCCCCCAGCAGACTCCTTGTGCCTTCTCCCCAGAACCCACTTTCCTATAGTCTCCAGCCGGCCAATGGTGATCCTGCAGTCTTCCTCCTATAGCAGCTGAAGTGGGTGGAGGAAGCTGCAGGTGGACGCCAAGAGCAGCCCGATCACTGAAGCCGGCACATAGTAGTGACAGCTGAACAGATTCTTCTCCTCCTCCTCGGCTCTGTGGCTGCAGCGGCTGAGGAGGAGAAGAATTTGTTCAGCTGTCACTACTATGTGCCCGCTTCAGTGATCGAGAGCAGCGATCACTCTTCTCAGCTCTCTCCTCTCTTCTTAACGTGCCCCCACTGAGTCCCCCTCTGCCTACAATACCCGGGACGGTCGAGACCAGTTCTACTGGGCCCCTCAACCGCCTTGGGCCCCAGGATCAGCTGCACTGCCGGTAGCTCCGCCCCTGTTCATTACAAACATGGTGTATGAATGTACAATAACTCTGTTAAAAAAGGTGGTGTGCTCCCATACCAAACCAAACTGAACAGCAAATAAAATGTTGAGAGAAACCAGTTCCCTCTACAAAATATGTCTTCAGACTTGTGGGGACATGCAGCCTCCTCAGCAGGCACATACTGTAAGAAAGAAGTACCTAGCATGAAAAATACCACCTGGCAAGCAGCTATTGGAGGAGGGGGAACCTCTGATCTGCTAGTCTTATCTTGAAGTAGTGAATCAAAATCAGGTACCTACTCTAGTGATTGGGAGATATTTTACAGAGATAGAGATACCTTCACAGGTTTAATTTCACCTGACGCCTAACTAGTCTGGGAAGCTAAACTTAAATCTAACCTCTAATCCCTACCATAACACTCAACTGTATAACCTTACCCTAACCCTCAATCTAACCTATAATACCCAAGTATAATTGTACCTTAATATTTATTATAACACTGATATCAATGTTTGTTTTTTTGTTGCACTAAGTAAACCTTTGTTATAGTAAATAAATATCACAAAAGTTGTCATTAACATGAAACATGCCAAAAAAAAAGACCCAAACACCTGTGCCACACAGAGCTGATATGCTCTGCTTCCTGGTGGCATCACAAATGCCTCAAAGACTGACAAGAGCTTACATCTATGGCAAGGAAAAGGGAAGTCAAAGTTGAACTGCTGTTCCCACAACACTTGCTTAGATAACATGTATCAAACATGTTGAGGAGAAGGATGATTAGTATTTTGATGCTGTATTGTTAACTAGGCAGTGGCTAACAAGTATAAGTGCTGTGATTAGTATCTGTAAGAACTAACACAACTGGATAGGTAAGTTTCTGATGTTTGTTTCATGCCATACTTGCATGCATTAGCCTAAGAAAACACATCAGTTCTACATTATTAAAACACGTCTCAACTTTCCAGTTCTGACAGCATTTGTAGTTCTGTAAATTGAGGTCTTCTATCTTTAGCTTATTAATATTTTAGGCATTGATTTATTGATAACTCTTTGCAACTGCCTGAGCCTTTTAAACATTCTGCAATGATCTTTCTTTATTACAGCATCTGTGAACATTGTTCGATTCATGCTGAATGAGCATCCTGTAGGCATTGAGTCACAGATTAGGTTTATCTCAATCCTCCATGGACTGTTGCAAATGCCCAGACTGTTTGCCTATTGGTCCAGCACTTATTGGAACCTGTTTTTTGCATACTTTTGAAATGTTAGTACAAAGGAAAGATAGTAAAGTCTAGTCATCGTCTAGTTTGGTTACTTAATTCACTTAGTTAATGATATTGTGTAAAGCTATACAGGTCCAAAGATATTTTTTTTTCCTTGGGGGGTTCAGCTTCCTCAAATTATAAGACTTTATCTAGCAGACACCCCAGGTTTGAAAAAAATGTATACCAGCCATATTCTTCATAAACTAATCCGTTACCTTGAGCAATACTGATTTTCTTGTTTGACACCATATGGATAAAAAACATGTTTTAAAAAGACTTATAAACTGCTACCTACCAATTCACACAAACCACTTAGTATACACTTATTGGGATTTGTTTTACCAAAAACATTTAGCAGAATAAACCCAGCGGTGGTGGAATACCACCAAAAGAAAGCTCTATGCAATTATGGGACCAGGACACAGAGACGTAGCAAGGTCATGAGGCGCCCGGGGGGCAAGTCTTTCATTAGGGCCCCCCCACACAAATCAATCCATAGTTCAATACTCTAGACCAACTGTTCCCTTGCCTATGTTTTCCCCTCCTGATCCACCTTCAAATCACCTCATTCTCCAGTGCTGCTTTGTTAATTTAGTAGCCATTTCTGGGCTCGCGTCTATATTCCTGGCGGTGCCCCTTCTGATCTGTCATGGAGGAGAGACTTGAGTGATTTCAAGCCTACACTCCATGGTGGATCAGGAGCACAGAAGCGGGTGTAAAGCCACTGATCCACCAAGGAGGCCCGCCACACAGCAATACATTATACAGCAATGCAAAATACCACCAGCTATAGAGGACAACAAATCCTAGCAATACATTATATAGCAATGTGGAATAATATGAAGCTACATACCCTGTGTTGCTCCAGGGTGGCAGCCTGATGTCTCAGGAGGGCTGTGCGGGGTCTCAGGATGACTGTAGTCTCTGGAGGGCTGTGCGGAGTCTCAGGTGGGCTGTGTGGGGCCTCAGGTGGACTGTGCGGAGTCTCAGGTGGGCTGTGGGGAGTCTCAGGTGGGCTGTGAGGAGTCTCAGGTGGCCTGCTGGGGTCTCAGGTTGGGCCGTGCGGATTATTATTGTCAATTTTATTTGTTTTATAATTTTTTTACTTTTAATCACGTTTTCCTTTTATTTTTTAACTTTTTTTTTCATTTTATTATTTTCTACTTTTTTCACTTAACTTTATGGCTATCACACAGGGGATAACAAGCCCCTGTGTGATAGCATTCGGAGGTGACAGGTTCTTTTTATAAGCCTGTCCTCCAGTACAGAAGATAGAGCACACATGTGCTCTATCTTCTGCAGAGCTCCGTTTGTGACAGCTGTCACTGATCACATAGGAACGCACTGGACTCAGGAACGAGGAACGCACTAGACTTGGGATAGAGGAACGCACTGGACTCAGGAACGCACTGGACACAGAAAAGAATAACGTACTAGACTTGGGACATAGGAACGTACTGGACTTACGACTAAAAACAGAAGCACACTCAAAGAGAATACAAACCCCCTCCCCCCAGGCACTGCTACCTGACCACCCGCTCTGTTCCTGGACACTGGAAAGACTCCTGCAGAGCCCGCACTGAGGTATGTGCGGATCATCCAGGGACAGGCAAGGTATATGGCACATCTGAAGGGATGCCGGGGATGTCCTGTTTGATAAAACATCGACATCAGTGAAACAATTGAGCTCTGCTGCAGCCGTCACTAATGTTTTATTAAACAGGACATCCCCGGCATCCCTTTTAGTGGATGATCTGTATATGCCTCACAAAGTGAGACCAGCGCCCGGTGGCATGTGCCTCCCCTTCCCCCCCCCCCCTTATCTACGCCCCTAAAGCTATATCTTTGCTAATGTATGTACACAATTCTGTTGTCCTTGTCATTCTACAACTCATGATAATGGGGTTTTTTTCCAACATCTGCTGCTCTTGAAGTAAGATAGTTCATTCTAGCATTATCTTTGTCTTGAACACTGAACATTAAAATGTATGCATGGATACCATTTATATTTGTTCATAGAATCATAACTTATAAAGATAAAGCAATTTCAAAGAAATCTATAATGAAAGAAACATTGAGGGGCAATTGCTGAACTCCTTAGATACTCTGTGAATAGATGTCATGCTGACCCTCGAGCTTCAATAATCTACTGTCTTGGAAATATTATGCAGATAGGGACTTCTAAATATTGTCTTACACTCCTGATCTATACCTCTAGTGTAATCTCTTCTGGTTTAATGACAAAAAATTTAATAAAGCTAGCGGGTCAGCATAATAGCCAGTCAAATATAATTTTCAGATGGAAGTTAGCAATGGCAGCCCCATATTTCTCTCATGACAGGTTTATTTTAAAACTCAGGCCATATTTTTTGCTTTGGCCAGCATGAGAAAGGGTTAATATTTCCATGGATGTCTGTGATTTGAGTAAATTTCCGTCACTTCCTCCACTGGTAAAAGTGTGCCCTGCGACAGGAAAAGTTGGTCTCAGATGTCAATTAAAACCCATCAGAAGTTCTCATCTGTCCACACTTTATTAGAAAAAAAGTTTTGGATGGAGTTGGGTTTTAAGTACCACCATTTCCTAATCCTACAAATTGCAAAAAGCCCTATAGTGCTGCAGCAGCTAGCAGGCAACATACTATCAACATAGCTGTATTCATTAGATTTACAAAAACTTTCAGGCTAGGTTCACACCAGATGCAGTGCGTTCCAGCCCGATTCTGGCCAGAACGCATTGCATTGCGGCCGACTCACTTTTTTGTGGGGCAGGAGGGGGCGTGGCAGGCCATTGAAGTGAATGGAACCGTAGCCATGCCCTCCAGCCGCAATGCGATCAGTCGCACGGGATCGCAAGGCACATTGTGCCTGCGGTCCGGTGCAATCAAAATGCTGCAAGCACTATTTTGATTGCAACGGACCGGATCGTGGACACAATGTGCCTTGTGATCCTGTGCGGCCGATCGCAGTGCGGCTGGAGGGCGTGGCTACGGTGCCATTCACTTCAATGGCCCGCCACGCCCCCTCCTGCTCCACAAAAAGTGAGCCAGCCACAGGGCCGTCTTTAACGCGGGGTAAAAAGGGGCAGCTGCCCAGGGCCCACATAAGATAAACACATGCAGGGCTGGCAGCTTCACCTGTGTAGGCAATGGGGCTTGCAACAGCCCTGCCCCCTATCTGTGTACACAGCATCGGTGCTCTACAGACAGGAGGCTACATACAGCAGCATAGACGTGGCTCTGGGCTCCGCCCACTATCAACTCGGCCCCGGCCCCTGCTCTCCGTACTCTGCTCTCCTGTGTTGTCTGGGGCCCTGCTGGGAGCCCACAACGTGCCCTGAGATGTCACTCCCACTGTGTCCCCTCCTGCCTCCCCTCTCTGGACCTTCACACCAAGTAAGTGCCCAAATATGCCACAGTTTATGTATGCAACAGATACATATACTGTGTGCAACACATACATATGCAGAGCAGGTTCCTGATATTGCTTCTCTAGTTCAATCTATGCTGCTGAAGCAGGATTTAGAGTTTTTAAAGACAATGTAATTATCAAGTTCTATGTATGGCTGCAGCAAAGCTTCCTGTACTCTCAATACTAGGGATGCACCTATAGATAATATTACAAACAGGATCTGTGCTGTGGCACAACAAACCCCTAAGCTGCCATGCTAAAAAACTGTATATAACACCTAAAAAAACGTTAACTATAAACGTGCATTGCGCTATAGAGACCAACTACATATGCAATCTAATGATAATCTACATGTGAAATAAATACAGAAATATATAAATACGCAGAATCACCCTATGGTGAATAAATACATATTAGGTATTTTTCCACTATATAATGTATTTTTTCACCATAGGGTGATTCTGCATACTTATATATTTATTTCACATGTAGATTATTATTAGATTGCATGTGTAGTTGGTCTATAAAATGCATTGCACATTTATAATTCACTAGGGATGCTACTGCACCGATACCGATACCTGCACAGCCCGTCTGAGACCCCGTACACAGCCCTCCTGAGATCCCGTATAGTCCTCCTGAGACTCCGCACAGCTTCCCACCAGGATATTGAATATCCTGTCTCTCTCCTGGCTTCCTCTCATTGTTTCTCCTGGCTGTCTCTCACTCTATCCCCTGGCTGTCTCTCCTGCCTCTCTCTCCTCTCGGTCTATCCTCTTTCTCTCCTGTCTGTCTCTCCTCGCTCTCTCTCCTAACTGTCTCTCTTTGCTCTCTCCCCTAGCTCTCTCTCCTGGCTGCCTCTACTCTCTTTCTCTCTCTCGCATCTGTCTCTCCTTGCTCTCTCTCCTGACTGTCTTTCCTCAATCTTTCTCCTGGCTGTCTCTCCTAGCTCTCTCCCCTGACTGCCTCTTCTCACTCTATTATGGCTGTCTCTTCTTGATCTCTTTCCTGGCTGTCTCTCCTCGCTCTCCTCCCTGGATGTTTCTCCTCTCTCTCCCCGGGCTGTGTCTTCTCTGTCTATCATTGCTGTCTCTTTTCTCTTCTCTCTCTCCCCTGGCTGTCTCTTCTCTCCCCCCTGGCTGTCTCTTCTCTCTCCCCTGGCTGTCTCTCCTCTCTCCCCTGGCTGTCTCTCCTCTCTCCCCTGGCTTTCTCTTCTCTCTCCCCTGGCTTTCTCTTCTCTCTCCCCCCTCCTGGCTGTCTCTTTTTTCTATCTCCCCTGGCTGTCTCTTTTTTTCTCTCCTCTCTCTCCCCTGGCTGTCTTTTTTTTCTCTCTCTCTCTCTCCCCTGGCTGTCTCTTTTCTCTCTCTCTCTCCCCTGGGTGTCTCTTTTCTCTCTCTCTCTCCCCTGGCTGTCTCTTTTCTCTCTCTCTCTCCCATGGCTATCTCTTCTTCTCTCTCCCCTGGCTATCTCTTCTTCTCTCTCCCCTGGCTGTCTCTTCTTCTCTCTCCCCTGGCTGTCTCTTCTTCTCTCTCCCCTGGCTGTCTCTTCTTCTCTCTCCCCTGGCTGTCTCTTCTTCTCTCTCCCCTGGCTGTCTCTTCTTCTCTCTCCCCTGGCTGTCTCTTCTTCTCTCTCCCCTGGCTGTCTCTTCTTCTCTCTCCCCTGGCTGTCTCTTCTTCTCTCTCCCCTGGCTGTCTCTTCTTCTCTCTCCCCTGGCTGTCTCTTCTTCTCTCTCCCCTGGCTGTCTCTTCTTCTCTCTCCCCTGGCTGTCTCTTCTTCTCTCTCCCCTGGCTGTCTCTTCTTCTCTCTCCCCTGGCTGTCTCTTCTTCTCTCTCCCCTGGCTGTCTCTTCTTCTCTCTCCCCTGGCTGTCTCTTCTTCTCTCTCCCCTGGCTGTCTCTTCTTCTCTCTCCCCTGGCTGTCTCTTCTTCTCTCTCCCCTGGCTGTCTCTTCTTCTCTCTCCCCTGGCTGTCTCTTCTTCTCTCTCCCCTGGCTGTCTCTTCTTCTCTCTCCCCTGGCTGTCTCTTCTTCTCTCTCCCCTGGCTGTCTCTTCTTCTCTCTCCCCTGGCTGTCTCTTCTTCTCTCTCCCCTGGCTGTCTCTTCTTCTCTCTCCCCTGGCTGTCTCTTCTTCTCTCTCCCCTGGCTGTCTCTTCTTCTCTCTCCCCTGGCTGTCTCTTCTTCTCTCTCCCCTGGCTGTCTCTTCTTCTCTCTCCCCTGGCTGTCTCTTCTTCTCTCTCCCCTGGCTGTCTCTTCTTCTCTCTCCCCTGGCTGTCTCTTCTTCTCTCTCCCCTGGCTGTCTCTTCTTCTCTCTCCCCTGGCTGTCTCTTCTTCTCTCTCCCCTGGCTGTCTCTTCTTCTCTCTCCCCTGGCTGTCTCTTCTTCTCTCTCCCCTGGCTGTCTCTTCTTCTCTCTCCCCTGGCTGTCTCTTCTTCTCTCTCCCCTGGCTGTCTCTTCTTCTCTCTCCCCTGGCTGTCTCTTCTTCTCTCTCCCCTGGCTGTCTCTTCTTCTCTCTCCCCTGGCTGTCTCTTCTCTCTCCCCTGGCTGGCCCTTTTCTCTCTCTCCCCTGGCTGTCTCTTCTCTCTCCCCTGGCTGGCCCTTTTCTCTCTCTCCCCTGGCTGTCTCTTCTCTCTCCCCTGGCTGGCCCTTTTCTCTCTCTCTCCCCTGGCTATCTCTTTTCTGTCTCTCCCCTGGCTATCTCTTTTCTTTCTCTCCCCTGGCTGTCTCTTCTTCTCTCTCTCCTGGCTGTGTCTCCTCGTTCTCTCTTGTTCTAAAAAAAAGTTGCAGTGTGGTGCTAGACTGTTCGGGATTCGCTTGAAGAAAAGGCAGCAACCCTTGCAGCAACATTCTGTTTACTATGCGATCAGCATCACATAGTGTTGCCCCACCTCTTCCGTATGCTGCTGTTAGAGCCGTGGGGGGGGGGCCCAAGAAATTGTTTGCCCAGGATCCAATCAATATTAAAGACGGCCCTGGCCAGCCACAATGCGATGCAGTGCGTTCTGGCCAGAATCGGGCCGGAAGGCACTGCATCTGGTGTGAACCTAGCCTCAAGAGTTTTTCACAAAAGGGTAAAGAGTTTGGAGAAGGCAGGAGAACAATGTAGGCCAAAATAGCCAATTTGCAAAAATTCTCCAATTCAGCTCACTTTCCAGTACAGCTATGCTGTCCTAGATTGTTCACTTTTCCTGCTTTCTTCAAACTCTTCACCCTTTACTAAATAGCCCTGTTTGTTTTGTTGTTGCAACAAGTCTACAAGCGTGCAGGGACATTGTTACACACATGCTAGAGCCAGAGACAGGGTTTGGAACATCCAAATATGTATATAAATGCCCAAAATCTAAAACTTGGTATACTGCAAAAACCTTTGGGGGGCTGAGTGTGGTAAAACCTTTCCCCTGTCTAGATGATTGGTTGCTAACAGTGCACAGATGACTACAGGAAAAGACACCAGCAGGTCAGAGTGTATCAGTATAAAATATTCAGTTGAACATTTTTATTGATACAAAATTGATCCCCCACATCAGAACAGAAAAATGGCCAATAGTTCTTTCTGCCAAATGTGTAAATTCACATCTATGCCATTTTACACTGCCAATATTATATAACTTGAGATCCAACATACAAAACTCTCACGCTGTAGTGAATAGTCCATTGTCATTGTCATAGTTAAAATACGTAACTCACCACAGAAGTGAGCTTGAAGTGGTGGCTACATTACAACACACACATGGATCACAAAAGTAGCCACCCTCAAGAAGGAAGGACAGTGTCAGCACTCATGCAGAGATGATTTACAAATGATGTACAAATGATGCACAAAAGAGATACATTTTTGCTAAAAGCTAAGGTACTTACATTTTTAATATTTTACTGTAACTCCTGAGTTTAGTGTAATTTTCATTATTAAAGGATGCTCATACATGAATGTAGGAGCACCCCAATTTGCAAGATTGCTTGTCACCAATTATCTTCCCTTGAGCAGGTTTGAATCAAGATAGGAAAGTAATTTAAAAGGATGCAACAGTAATTTCTCAAAGCCGAAAGTGCAATTTTCCTGCCGATACATCGGCGCATCTCTGCTTTCTTTCCTCCCCGCTGGGCGCTGCTCTGTGTCCCAGCGGGAAGGAGAGAAAGTGTGACAGGCTGCCGAGCGCTGCGGAAGGAGAGCGGCCGGCGTCTCTCCTCCCACACTGCTCAGCCTCCTATCACAATCCGGCAGAGCGGTGTGTGGGCGGAGAGTGCCTGCGCTGTCACAGGAGGCTGAGCTCTCCTCCCTGCACCGCTCGCTCAGCCTCCTGTGACAGCTGTCAGAGAGGAGAGCGAGTACAAACACTCAGTGATCAGTGATCGCTGAGTGTTTGTACATGATTAAGGAAATGGTATAGTTACTATATCCTCAATTATGAATGAATGGGAAGTGATCTACATCACCTCCTGTTCATTTATGATTGGGGTTATAGTAAACACACAATGTTCTCATGTTCTCAATGAACAGGAACACTCATAGAGGATTCCTGTTCATTTATAACAGAGGCTACAGAAAAAGAGATAGAGGACTTTGTGTCCTCAATCTCTTTTTCTATTTTAAAAGGGAAATATCAGGGGTCTGTTTAGACCCCTAATATTTCCCCGAAGCCCCTAAAAGTAAAGTAAAAACGAACAAAAATTAAAAAAATTAATAAATACAAATAAATATAAAACAATTAAAAAGTTTATAAAAAATAAAATATTTTTAAAATTTGAAAAAATGTAAATAAACATTTTCGGTTTCGGCCTGACAATTTTTTTTATTTCGGTTTCTTTTCGTTTTTGAATTTTCCATTTCGGTGCACCTCTAGTTATATTTATTGATTTCAATTAGTTTGGAGTTTTCTATTTATACAGCATAAAACTGTCACATGTTCTGAATGATTCTGACACAACAATGTTACAATCTGACTAATCTAAAAACAATCACACACATTCATAGCAAACCATTTTAATGCCATCCAGAACAGTCAGAACATTTAAATTTATCGTAATCGCTGCTTATTAAAGCTGAACTTTACCCATATTTTTAAAATAACAGCAAACATACCTTCAGAAATGTTTAGTAATGACATTCTACAAACACATAATTCTAGCTAATTGCTGGCTTTGTATTCTTTGCATACCTTATTTCTCTTTTCTTCCCCAGTCTTCTGACAGTGGCCATGTTAACTAAGGCAGGTTTCTAGATCTCCTATTACTTCCTTTATCTCTGGCACATGTGACCAGACATGTGACCATGCACATCATCTCAGGGGAGGAAAATGCCTTTCCCAGAGATCTCATTATATTATAGATGAGATTTCCTAGCAATGCTCTGCTGATAACAAGGCAATCCCAGTGTGCATTGCGTTGGCAAACCGAAGTAATTTGCACTTTCAAAGCAGGTAGTGAATGCTCTGTATTATATATATAATGCTCACAGTATTTTACACCTGACATGTCTGTTATTATTAATCATTATACATAGAGGGATGCATTGGTTGAATTTAATTTTTGAGTGTAAAGGTCCGCTTTCAAGAAAGCTATGACAACACCACATGGGTACTCTTTGTGGATCTTGTGCTGAATGCACTATCTATCTGATCAGCATTTTGGTAAAAAGTAATCTTTTAAGAGCCTATATAGGAGTGCACTGTATCTTATTTGAAGAACAAAATGAGTATTTAAATTCTTCTCACCCATATCCTAGGTCTCACTATTGTAAGATGCTTTAGAGCAGTGGTTCTCAACCTGTGCAACCTCAGGACCCACATTTGTCCTTGGCCATTAAGTCGCGACCCAAGCCACACCTCAGTGGAACGTACGGCATTGTGGTACCTCGCATTCCGGTGCGAGCAATCAAACTGTGGGCAGAGTAAAAAAAAAAAAAAAGACGGCATAGAAATGAATAGCTAGATTGCTATTGGCTATTTGAATTTGCACTAGCCAATAGCAGACTAGCTATTTCACCCGACCACTGCTGCTGTCAATCAGCAGATGTGGACCTGAAGTTCTCCATCAGGTCCTATCTCTGCTGATTGACAGCAGCAGAGGTCGAGTGCAATAGGCAACTTGCTGTTGCAAATTGAAATAGCCAATAGCAATCTAGCTATTCATTTCTATGCTGGTTTTGTTTTTATTCTGACGGCAGCAGCTGTCAGAATACAAAAAAAAAAAACCCTGCAGATAGCAAGCTAAGCAAAAGCTTCTTTACTATCTGCAATCATTTTGGGGGGTGCAGATAGTAAAGACACCTGAAATGAGAAGGGCACCTCCCTGAAATCACTTTTTTCAGTTTGGGATCTCTGCACTGAACATGGGGTTGCGACCCACTTTTGGGTCGTGACCCACCAGCTGAGAACCATCGCTTTAGTGTACCATTTTAGAGAGTGCTGCAGTAAAGGTGAGTAAATAAATACATAAATTAATTCCGGTTACAATCACAATACACATAAAATGCTTTCTATGACAAACAAAAAATGTAGACATTCTGATCTTTTGTACCTTAACATATAAAGCAGCAAATTCTGAAAATCCTGAAGGAAAGTATGACTGGTATGTGAAATATTAGAAATGCATGACCATGACCCATGCTCTACTCAGCTAGGGATAGTCAAGGAAAAGCCTGTTATGTCAGGTTAGTGGTATTTGCAAATTCTTTCTTGACCTAAAGGGACTCAAGGACAAACCTTCCATGAAATATTCCTCTCTGGGTTTTTGTTGGTATTGCAGAAGTCAGTTCAGACCTGAAGATGTCAGGGTGTGGTATCATTTTTGCTTTCAGGGTGGTTTTAAAAATGAAGCAGACGCTGCAAGTAATTTCAGGTGTTATGGCTTGCTCAGAAACAAAGTTTGAAAAGCAATGAGACTGCAAAGCTTGGTTTCTGTGATTTTGTAGATATAGTGATTTCATGCCAGTGACATTTCACACAATTAGAAAAAAAGCGCTTCCAGATTGCAGATAGTTTGCTTTCAGGGTGGTTTTAAAAATGTAGCAGATGCTGCAAGTAATTTCAGGTGTTATAGCTTGATCAGAAACAAAGTTTGAATTATAGTATAGTGATTTCATGCCAGTGACATTTCACACAATTAGAAAAAAATGCTTCCAGATCGCAGATAGTACATGCAATAACAAAACCAGTCATTGAACTGTAAGTGCTGTCCAGGAAACTGCTTCATGAGAAGGGTATTCTGTGTCTTCATAACCAGAGAGATTCCGGTCAGCACACTGTTTTTTTTTTTGTCAGATTCAACACAGTGTCATCTTTTCTTTCTCTTTACAGCAAAGGGGTTGTATACAACAGTATAAATAGTCTTATATGCAAATAGTGTCTAGAAGACAGAAACGTCCTGAACATTACCTAAAGTTTTTAGTTACTGGGCATTTGAGTGCAATGTTGTTGTCTGCTATGTGAAATGGTAATGTGGTATTTTACTTGTACCTGCCTCATACCACACCCATTCACAACACATTCTAAACCCACAGGAAAGAAAAGGCAGGAAATGAATGGTAGCACTGCTGATTCCCTAATGACATCCCATCTACCCACATATCCTCTTTCAAATGCATAAGTAGCAAAATCTTCACAGTAGGGCCCTATCAATACAAGTACATGATCAATCAATCTACAGCATCTTACTTTTAAACAAAAAGCTGCATAAGGGTGTTTTCAAAATGCACTCCTATTCTAGCCTATGACGTTACAGCTATTTATGAAATATTACAACTGTATTGAAAGTCTAAAAATTCACTTAGTTTAAAATGTTCTTTTTTGCAATCTCAATTCTTCTGCGGAGGTATGTAGTCTCTTGTCACATGATTCAGTGAATGGCCTAACAGTAGTCCGAACAGAGTATAGCTTATGTGTGTGTGTGTTAATAAAAAAATAGATTATCAAGAAGAACATTATAAAGAGAACCTGTGTTTTGCCCAAGCAACAGACTTACTTGACTTCCCCTATTCCCAGCAGCACAAACTCAACTACCCTTTGCTCCTCAGCTGCTAAGTCTTTCTTCAGCAGAGAAGAGCGGAAGCCCTGTGTAAAGTCCAAGCTGCAAAAGGGAGCTTACACGGCTGAGGAACCTTCCGTGTCTCCATGCGTCTTTGTTGGGTTAATCACCAAACACCAGCGCTGTCACATGGGAGAAAGGAGAGTAAATAACATGCCACTACATACTGGGAAGTATGTTGGGCCAGGCTAACAGAGTTTCAGAGGTCAAAGAAATGTGTGCATTGCACGGGCAAACCACAGGTTTCCTTTAAGCAGCAAAGTGGTATGCTGCACTATAGCTATGTCTGGATACAAAACTGGAACTCTTGGTAGACAGGCACTGTATGCATTGTAAGGTTTAATATGGAACCCCAGCTAGATATCATGAAGGCCTTTGATTCTGTTCTGTGGTTTTTAACTAACCCGCTGATCTCTTAGAAAAATACCAAATCTGGTGGTTTGAAGATTGCTGCACGGTGGATGTGTAGTCACATTGGAGGAGCACTTTATACTACTGTATTTACACATTTGGAGTGGACTTGCTTTCACAATTCACTTTACGTATTGTTTCATATGCTTATTTACATAGCACTGTATGCATTTTTACTTTTAAGAAGAATTTATTCTTTATAGGTCTTATTAGAGTAGCGGGAAGAGCACAGTATAAATAGGTATCGATAACCCAAAAAGCTAGTTCACATAAGGACACGAGTTGGCATGGATCCATCCCCCAGTAAACCACCCAATCCCCATCCTTTCCTTCTCTTCCCTGAGACTGTCCCTAGGTGTCACCTCTCTCTTTTTTTCTTGACTAGGACCTTCACTTTTTCTATTAAGCCTGTATCTCTATGTGCTGTCCATTTGTCACCGGACCTCTCTCCACATACTTCTACTGTCCAACCCACCAGTGGGTCCGCCAAAACCAAAAGCTACAAACCCATTTTAACAAAAATTAACCTATCATCACCCCTGACTCCACTACCTTAGCTTAAAAAAAAGCAACCAACACCCTCCTTTAGTTTAAACCAGCTAATGACTTAAGTAAATCTTAAATTGTGTGTACAAAGAGACAAAGTGGTTGCCACTGCTGACCTCCAAAAAATACTAGTTGTCTGGCTGTTTCTGCCTGCAGTATTTTATAATAAATTTAAATGGAACAAGCATGCATATTAAAAGGTCTGAGTACAGATAGGACTTGTTATATGACTACTTGTCCCAGCCTCCAGGTCGGCACCTTTAGAAAGTAGTAAAGCCACTGGAATTATATCAGCCAGGTAACTAGCATTTTATAGAGGTGTGCAATAGCAGGCCCCATATTCTTTCACTGCA
Source organism: Nanorana parkeri (assembly GCF_000935625.1). Classification (NCBI taxonomy): domain Eukaryota; kingdom Metazoa; phylum Chordata; class Amphibia; order Anura; family Dicroglossidae; genus Nanorana; species Nanorana parkeri. The sequence continues at coordinate 260,588 of NW_017307666.1, read as the reverse complement.
AGTATACTTAAAGAGTCTCTGTATGTTTACAGTGATGCATTGTCACATTCTGTACCTTTGTGTCAAAGAGAATACAGCATGTTGCTGTGAATCTGACTGTCGCAATAACACTGTGACAAATTAGTCCAGCAATTGAGAAATAGGTAATCTTTTGCAACTTTACAACCAATGGCCAGCGAGCACTGTTTCCCCATATTTTGGTGCATATGAGCAAACTTTGTTTGCAAAGTGTCACATTGCTCAACAATTATAGGACAAAAGGTCTGCTTGCTTTTGGAACATAGATGAGATTTGATGACTGAAGATTTGGAAGTCTGACTGCAAAAGGGGAAAGGATGACCAATGATTACTACACATAGAGCAAGGGTGCCTACATTTTTTGTGTGTTAAGATCTACTTTTCAAATGACCAGCTAAATGAGATCTACCAACAAAGGGCATTGCAACGCACCTCCCACACTAGAACACAGGGTAGGCATGTGCGATGAACGCACTGTACTAGTGTGAACAGGCCCAAAAGCTGGCCATATACTGCTGTATTTTTTTTACTGCGGGCTGAACGAAAAAGAAGAGCAGATTCCTTCATCAATACTATGAGCACTTTGATAGAGGAATCCCCGCTGTGTTCTTTATATTCCGACAGTGGCTGGCGGCTGCTGTCAGAATACTCGCATAGAGCCGAAAGCTCATTGGCTACCAGCTCTGTTCATAAATTTTTTTCCCCAATGGCTCCTTCAATCAGCTGATCGAGGGATGTCGGCAGAAAGGGTGCTGACAGCGGCACCCACTGTGCAAATTTCAGCCGCTTCATCAAGAACCGGCTGAAATTCACACAGTGTATGGCCACCTAAAGTCAAACCTAGCACTCTTATCAGAGAGGTAAACTATGAGACTATTACCTGTAATAGCCAAACTGTGTCAGCATTGCTGCCTCTTTCTTATATCCTTTCTTTCAGACCTCGACAGGTCCTCTTTACTGCTGCTTCGGCTCCCCCCTCACCAAGACTTAACTCATGATGCAGGCAGAGCTGCGAAGATCAGTCGAATCCCGGCGGCTCAGCACAACTCCCGCCCCCTCCCATGACAAACAAAGAACAATATGTTTATCCTAGCCCAGCCAGTTTCCTCCTGCTTGACTGAGCCGACTTGTGATCGCGATCTACCAGCATTAGCTTTGCAATCAGCTGGTAGATCGTGATCGACCTATTGGGCACCCTTGACAGGCAAATAACATGACAAATAAACACACAATTTTTTACATTACATTTTCAGATAAATAAACATAGTCATATTCTCAAGGGCATGTACATACAAATACATTCAGTGAATTAAATATTATATCATGTTACCGATATAATACCTAAAGTATCTAAACAATACTGGTGCAGCACTAAAACTCAGTGAATGTAATAACAAATATTTAAAATGCCCCAAATGTTTTAAATGTATTCAATCATAAGTGCATTTGTGCTACCAAGTAACACCTTGTGGTCAAATTGTATAAACAGCATGTTAGACAAATGTTCATAAAATGTCCACATCAACTTATGGCTGTGATTATGGTTTCTATTGCTCCCTTACTTAAACTGGACCTTCCTTTCTTTTTTTTTTATCACGTGAAGTGTATGTGTAGCAAACACTGTTTTTTAGTTTTAGATTTTAAAGTGGGGAAGATTTGGAAATTTTTGTTGGTTTTTGACTGCTATCTGGGAGAGAGTTTTCCCCTCACCTTACTCTCCTAGTGAGAAAATAAATTTGCATTCAGGCAGTCCATTCATTTAGATTGGGCTGCCAATGTGCTGCAATAGAAGAAGTCCTTGCACTTTTTTTTTTTGGCATAAATTGTAGTACACTGCATCATATTATACATTAAGCACATATCTTCTTTCTCGTTCATTAAGGGACACACGAAGATAGTAATTCTTGGACATTTGGGTTATAGTGCTGCCTTCAGGAGGAATTAGACACTGGCAAGCAAAAAAAAAAACATTGGCCAGCCAGGTAAAACCTCTCTCACGCCCATCATGCTTCAGTTTTTTTCAAGTGTTCTAGGAAAGTTTTCCTACGAC
>NW_017307666.1:234912-258490 GCF_000935625.1 Nanorana parkeri | reverse complement strand
GTGCGTTCAACGTCCCATTGGGGGGCCTTCTAGGGTGGTAAGATAGACAAGAGCCCACTTTGTATCCGATATTTGAATACAAAAGCTCTGAGTGGTATTTCACTTGTTCAAATAATTCAAAATCGTTTTTTAGTTGTTAAACACAATTCCCATATTCCCACATAGTGTTATTCAAAAGGGTATCCTCATGGTGTCATATGTGGGTCTAGTCAGCAATGGAGTCTAGAGCTGCAACAACTAATCGACATAATCGATTATTGAAAAAGTTGTCAACTTTTTCAATCATCGATTAATCGGCTTCCGATTGGTTGGCCCTCTTTAGGGCTCCACACACACTGTGCGCCGGACCTCCTCCCCACCTCACTCTCGACGCTGACAGACCTGCCCGCACCCATGCTTCACGAGCTGCACCATCCCCCACGCCTCACGCTCACCGCCCACCCACATCCACGATCGGCACAGGGACATGGGGAGAAGAAGTAAGGAGGAGCAGGTGTGGGCAGATGACAGCCGCCAATAGACAGGGCCGATCTCAGAAAAAAGTTGCTGGAAGACTGCACTGGTAAGCCTGCACTTTCCCACACATGGTGTAAATGTATTGCTGGGATTTGTTGTACTCCTCTATAGCTGGTGGTATTCTGCATTGCGCTGTATAATGTACTATTGCTGGGATTTGTAGTCCTCTATAGCCGGTGCCATTCTGCATTCATTGCTGTATAATTTTACTATATTGCACACCACACTTTTTTTCTTTTTCACTTCCACCGCTCCAAACTTGCACCTGTGATGGACTGCAATCTCAATGCAAACTAGTAGTCCCATCACTGGAGCCATTGTTTTAAAATATATTTTATTTTACTTTTTATCCGATTAATCGAACTTAATAATCGGCTAACTAATCGATTTTGAAAATAATCGTTAGCTGCAGCTCTAATGGAGTCCACATGCATCCACCTCCCCCTAGCTGGAGAAGTGACCACTTCTCCAGCTTTGGGGAGGTGGATGCATGCGGATTTCATTGCTGACTCTTGTCTATCTGATCTCCCCGGAAGGCTCCCACTGGGATGTTCTACAAGCCGTTATTAGTTTTCCTGCTATACCTACGCCTCTACTACCACTCCTGTCCTATCCCTCCGCTCCCGTAGTTTGCGGCTGCTGGATGATCTAACAACCATGAACTCTCAGGACTCTTGAGGAAGCAATACCGCGAAACGCATCAAGTCTGTACATTTACGTATATTATTTGTTATATTGATGCAAACAACTGCGTATGTATTTACTGTATTGCATTAGATCGTAACAAACAAAATGGACACATGGCATTTTTTGTTTTTATAAATATTTTATTGTATATTTACACCAATAAAAAAAAAGTATTTTTAGATAGAAATTGTTATTTAGTTCTTGGCACCTCGAAAGCCCCAAGTCGTTTTTTATGTTCTAATTAGGGGTGTAGTGCTATGCCTCTGCCTTTTTATGCCCCCTTATCAAATTGCTATTGTTACAAAATCGTTAGTTGTAGCCGTAGTCTTATCTTGGACTACAGAATTATTAGCTTTTATGTTGTAACGCTAAGAGGGGGAGTGGTTGAGTAGTTTAGAAGAAAAAGACAGTGGGAGGGGTTGATGACACAAAAATGCTGTGTGTTGTCAGCATACAGCGAACAACGTTTGCAACTGATTACTGACATCACTGCCCCTCATCCAATCAGAAAACACTGATAAAAATACTAGGCACTCTCTGAATTGCTGCTGTGCTGAGCAACATGTTGTGTTTTTATAGCAGAGGGGAAGTTGCTCAGCATAGCACCATACAAGACCAGGAAGATCGCTGTAGAGCTCTCTAGTATCTGTTTTACTGGATCCCTATGGCCCTGCCAGGTATAATAAATGTATTTATATATATATATATATATATATTCTTACATCGTGCCCAGCTGGACCATTGCAAGTATATGTAAATATTTATAGCTGGGGTTCAGCATTAAACCATACAGCACACCTGTTCATTTCCCCCTGTCATAACCTACTATATTTTGCACAGCATTGATATAGATTACACACCTTGCTATGCAGACAATAAACATCTGCTTTCGCTTTTGTCATAACACAATGTAAGGTCAGACAGGAGGACTGTACCACCTCCTGGCTTCCCCTGTCACACCTTTCCTAGTGGTTACACCCAACCTGCCCCTTCCAGCTCCTCTCTCCACCCTACACGCCTTCTTTTAAACCTGGCTGGAGTTATTCGAAGGATCGAGGTACGGCAAGAGAAGCAGCGGCAAAATCTATCTTCCCGAGTGGCAGGAATCCCAGGAATTCCTGAAATCTGATCTTATTAGTGCTCATGCTCTGCAGAAAGGTGCGTTTGCAGCGAGCCGCGCTTTCACATCGTTCAAAGTGAGCGGAAATAAGTCCCCGATTACAGTTGAGTCCGGATCGGAGTGTGGGAGCTGTGCGGGGCTCATATGACGAGCGCCTCTGGACGATCGCAGCTGTTGCGCTGAAAAGTTTGTTTTCGGATGGTCGATGGCTGTCCAGATCGGCGGATCCATTTAACCCTTGGCTGGCCGGATTTGAGCGGTGACTCCAGCGGTGCACACCTCTGCTGGGACTGGATGTGGAGGCTGCACTCCTCTGGTGACTGATCTCGTGGCGGAAATCTTGCAGAGTTAGGTGATTGTGCACCATGTATCAGTATGAGACCGGGTATGTGGAGGTGCCCAGGCCCGGTTCCCCTCCATTATCCCCGGCTGCCTTCGTCAACTCGGTGCAGTATGCCAATGTCCTGGAAGGCCGATTCAAGCAGCTTCAAGGTGAGAGGACGTGTGCTGTACACAGGCAGGGACAGAGCTGATTAGGGGGGAGGGGGGCAGACCACTCCACAGCCATGTTTAGTATATTTATTATTCTAGGTATTTTATCTATTCACGTATTGTACACTCACATCAGTCCCCGCGTTCCAGGAGCTTACAATCTAAGGTCCCTATCTCACATGCATAATATATATAGATAGATAGATATGAGCCCGTGGGTTGAATGGGGAAAAAAAAACAATGCCCCCCTATCTACACTGTTTAGCATGGAATCTCCCCACCCGGCTATTGTATTCTTACAGCCAGTGCTCGTGGCTGTCAGTATACTCTGACCCAGTTGAAGGGATACAGTCACTGTTCCCCCCAATGATTTTCCACTCTCCTCCTTCCACAAAGTTGTTTGAAAGATTGACATCTGTTGAATGGAGTGTCGCTGACAGGGCACACACAAGCGGGACAGGAGTCAGACTGCTGAAAATCGAGCAGTGTATGGCCAGCTTTAGGCAGAAGAATTAAAGTTCAGCTACTACCGCACTGAGCCAATCACGGCAGGTTTGTATTCTTTAATACAAAGCCTGTATTTACTGAATGCAAAGCCTGCCGTGATTGGCTCAGCGCTGAGCTAATCATGGCAGGCTTTGTATTAATGAATAAGGTATACTGTATGTACCCGAAGCTACATACAGTATACCGAAGTATACCCGGCGTATAAGACGACCCCCGATTTTCGCGCGATTTTTTTGGGGTCTCAAACCCCGTCTTATACGCCGGCAAATACAGTAGTCATAAACAACAGATTTCTATCATTCTGCCTGATCAAAAGGTATCTAAAAAAACTCCATCCATGCTAAACAGCAATACTAACCGGATCTCCCCCCACCGGGCTATTAAATTCTGACAGCTGGTGCCCACCGCTGTCAGAATACTGAACAATGATTGCCATTGATTGGTTGCAGTCACTGGCTGACCGTTTTCAGCTCAGCTCCTTCAACACAAGTCAAATAAGTGAGCGCACGGCTGCTGGTGTGCGTGTGCCCGTACAATGCTGATACGCTCGATAGGGGCGCATCACACTTTTTTTTTCTTTTGTGAGGACTTAATAGATATGTTCTATGGGCTCACCGCAGTGCATTGAGGTTGTACAGCGTCTAACTGCAGCGTGCTAGAAAAAAAAAAATGCTGTACTTTAAGAGCACACGACTAGAATGCATTGGTGTGAATTGCGCCCACCCATGATGAGGCAAATTGCCTTGTCTCGCGTTTAGGCTGCGCTGGAAAAAACGGCCATCACAGCCTGAACACATATGATGTCAATCTGCCCTTATTGGCTGTTGGGCTGGCACGGCCACCTATTAGAAGTTGGGGCAGTTCCTGTGAATTGGCCACAGTGCTAACAGTTTATGGCCAGCTTAACCAGCATGTCATGTTAGTTTTGGCGGAAACCCACGCAAGCCCAGGGAGAACAAACAAACTCCATGCAGGTTGTGTCCTGGCCGGGATTCCAGCCAAGGACCTCAATGCTGCAAGGCAGGTGTGTTAACCACTGTGGTTCTGTCCCTTGAATACTGGCCAAGCCTGCAGTAGTATGGGCACATTTTTTTAAATGTTTATTTTACAGCACAATAAATATTTCAGGATGTAATTGCGGTGCTCTCAGGCAGCAATGTTTGAATGGCCTACATACGCCGTCACTGCAGCACGCTGTCCCTGGAAATGGCTTTCCAGTATTGGCTGTTATATAGTGCACAGAGAAAACTTTGATTAGTTCTTCATAGGACACACTAGAACAATGTCACTATTCGACTTACTAATCTATAGAAGTTAACGCAGAGTATTGCCAAAGCTTCCTGACAACTTCACACATTAGGTCCTGATCACACTTGTGCACTGCGTGTATGTAAACCCCAAGTCTGCTTTCCTGCATGTTAGACATCAGACCTCCCTCTATACAGTTTTCAGCAATTTGTTAATTCTAAGCTTTTAATAATGATGCAATCTGTCATCATCCAACAGATGACAGTGCAGTTTCCAGCATGTAACAGGTAATGGCATTGGTTACATAGAATCAGTGGTCTGAATGCAGCAATGAACAGATGACTGTCAAATGATGAATACCACAACAAATCATTTGTTTTGTGACTGTTGGAGTGTCTGAGCTGCATATTCTGCTAGTAATGCACTGTCTGGTTTAGGCTGAACTCTAGGAATTATTATTACATTTACACTCTAATAATGTCACATTTGGAGGGTTGCAGAAGTCTTTGCATCACTGTAGTAGTAGATTATGCCATGTACAGGAAATCCTTTCCTGTTCTGGTGGTGTTGGAGCGACTTCACTTTTGGTACACCCAACATGGGGAGTCGCTCGCTCAGCATCTACTCCATAGAGAAAATGTGTTGTAGTCTTTTCAGCAAATAAGACCTTCTGATTGGATGAGGGTAGTTCATAGTCATTGGCCCCTCCTCCAATCAGAGCGAGTCTGTGCTCACTGTACCCTCCATTCCCCCTCCTCCAATCAGAGCGAGTCTCTGCATTCACTGTACCCTTCATTCCTCCTCCTGCTCCTCCAATCAGAGTGAGTCTCTGTGTTCACTGTACCAGAGAGGAAGTCACTCCAATACTGATGTAACAGCAGAACAATCGCTGTATGTGGCACAGACAATTACAGCAACTTTGAGACTCCCTACAGCCCTCCGGAAATCAGCTTTAAACCAATGCAATTAGCAGAAGTGTTATCGGACTTCTGTGTGCACTCTTTTGGTTGGCTGTTGGGCTGCCTATCAGATGTATCAGAAAGAGATCCCAAGTTCCAACTGAAGGTGTACACATTCTGCTACTACTGTAATTATGAAGCAAAGGCTTAATATTGTAAGCCTGCAAGAGTAAGTGATCTTACGGCCTGGATCTCCAGCTAAGAAATGTTGTTGGTTACAAAAAATGAATTAAGAAAAACTGTATACAGTGAGGCATGATGTCCAACGGACTAAAAATAGATTTAGGGGTTACATGCACTTTACACACTTCATTTAGAAAAGAGAAGAATAGAGAACAGATTAACGCTGAAGTTTATTCTGCTTTTTTTTTTTAATATATATACATAGTGATACCATCACTAGGTCTCTGCAATGCAGTGAGGTAACCCTCATCTTGGACAGTTGCCAATATAACAAAATGGCGCTATTGTAAGATTTCACCTCTTTCTCATGGCAAACTTTGTGATTTTCCTTTTACTTTTAGCCTCAGTGATTTACCAGGACATATATAGAGAGTAAATACCCCCAAAAGAGATGCAGACATCAGTAAACATCTGAAAGGGCTTTAACTCACCAGTTTAAATACACTACAGAGGACCTTAACTGCATAAGCTGTTCCAAAAAAAAAAGAGAGCAGAGAGCACAGCTAATCAGGACTCCATGTAGCTGATCTTTACAGACTTACCTGGCTGGTGGGGTAATGCTCAAGAAGCAGCAGGAATGGTGGGGAAAGATCATTTACTGAGTAGGGTATGTAGGGTAGCTGTATATCTGCAGTGTGAGATCCTCTTAAGGCACTGTCGCTTCCGGCCAGTGTCATGAAATTTGGATTGAGCTTTGGTGATATCAATACAGTGCTGCTTGATGGAGAGGAATTTGCACTTTAACATGTAATACTGGCTACTAGTTCTTTGACCCCCTGAATCCTTTTTTTTTTTTTTTTGGTGGGGGCACAGCTTCCTGAGTTCAGGTGCTTTTTCAAATCAATGGAAAGCATGTAACCATGCATGTTTTATTCACAGTATAATTGCATTGCAGCATGTGTTTCTGTTGATTTCAGAGGAAAAGCATGGATTTTAAACCAAACAATCGTGACTGCAGCCTTATAGTTTTCCTTGTGTATTGTCTAATACAGGTTTGATTTTGGTTTAAGGTGCTATCTGTATTCAATACTGAAATAAGGAAAACCGAATTGTTTAGGTTTTGTCTTGTGCAAGCCAGTTTTTGAACAGATAGTTCTATGTTGAAAAAGGAATTCCACGTGGGTTTAAAAGCATTTTGGTGGGACAAGTTTTTCTTACGCCTACCATAAAAAAATGCCTAAAAATTGAAGCATTACTTATTTTTTTTTAACTGCAGTGCAAATAGACAGCACCATTGCTAATATTCTGCAGTTTGTGGCACTTTCCTGTTCCTCACAGGATACAGGAATGTGTGGAAGGCTCTAAGGCTAGCCATACACTCATTGATTTCTCCATCCACGCTAAACAGTGTGAATGGAGCAGTCTCCACTGTCGGTTATTGTATTTAGGTAGCCGGCATCCATGGCTGTCTGAATAGCTGTGGCAGAATCTGATGGGATGCAGTCACTGTTTGACAAACAGTTTTTAAGGCAGCTCCTTTTAATTTTTCAGCCAAAGTTTGTGGAGCTGGGTTGTGCTGACTCAAGACATGCATTTCAGCCGATTTAGCAGGAATCGGATGCATTTTGAGGAGTGTACCGCTAACTTAAAAGTTAAGATCCATTCACACCTTTTATGTATTACATCCACATCCTGCATTTCTGGTGTTCTAGAAAAATGCACCTTCCATAGGACTGAGGGGGAACACGTGTAAAACAGACTGCACCTCTTGAATGCAGAGATGTGAATGTAGCACACAAACACATTTGACCTAAGATTTGTGGACATCTGAGATTACAGAAAACTACTGATTTGTGTGTCTTCTCTATAGGCCAGACTTTTTTTTTTGCTTGTTTGATCTTGATCTTGGTCTTTACAAGTCCTTACAAGTATGGAAACTGTCACAGTTCCGATGAGCTCCTATTTAATGAAGTTTGCGTGTAGCTCGTAGCATAAAGATCTGTAAGCCTGTCTGTGAACCTTTTTTTGTTAATGAGTAAAGTCTTTGATATTTCGTATTGATGTTTGCTTGTGTGTACTTTGGCTATACTGTCTCCTTTTTTTTTTTTCTCTGCAAAAAATATTTTTTGCATTGCATAAATATAGCAAACTGCATTTGAATGAAACTCTCCTCCACCTGAATGAATTATTAATAGTATAGTAATGATGAGTGCATTGCGGCTTAAGATTTACTGTCAAGATCCACCCAGCTGCGTGATTGACAGCTGGCTCTGCCTATCTGGAGGCAGAGCCAGCTGTACCCACCCCCTCCTCCGTCCGTTCTGCCAGTCAGCGGTGGAGGATCGGACAGGGGAGGGGGGGAATCCCTGCAGGAAGCCGTGTCAGTCACTGCTCTCTGCAGGGACAGGATTGAGAAGTGAGCGACGGTATTTGTTCGCTCACTTCCCGATCTATTGAGCCGACGTGTGACAGTTTCATTGTCACACGTCGGCTCGAACTATGAGGCTGAGTGATTTTTCACTCACCTCATAGTTCTCCTTTAAATTCTTGGCTACGAGCTAGGATATAAACAATATTGACCTAAAACCTCAATTTGCAAAAATGCTGATTGTGTATGTAATATGAACACAAGCAGAATTTATCTTAATAATTGAACATTTCTGCTGTTTGAAATGTTAGGAGGTTATTTAATTTTCGGTTATTGTATTTAGGTAGCCGGCATCCATGGCTGTCTGAATAGCTGTGGCAGAATCTGATGGGATGCAGTCACTGTTTGACAAACAGTTTTTAAGGCAGCTCCTTTTAATTTTTCAGCCAAAGTTTGTGGAGCTGGGTTGTGCTGACTCAAGACATGCATTTCAGCCGATTTAGCAGGAATCGGATGCATTTTGAGGAGTGTACCGCTAACTTAAAAGTTAAGATCCATTCACACCTTTTATGTATTACATCCACATCCTGCATTTCTGGTGTTCTAGAAAAATGCACCTTCCATAGGACTGAGGGGGAACACGTGTAAAACAGACTGCACCTCTTGAATGCAGAGATGTGAATGTAGCACACAAACACATTTGACCTAAGATTTGTGGACATCTGAGATTACAGAAAACTACTGATTTGTGTGTCTTCTCTATAGGCCAGACTTTTTTTTTTGCTTGTTTGATCTTGATCTTGGTCTTTACAAGTCCTTACAAGTATGGAAACTGTCACAGTTCCGATGAGCTCCTATTTAATGAAGTTTGCGTGTAGCTCGTAGCATAAAGATCTGTAAGCCTGTCTGTGAACCTTTTTTTGTTAATGAGTAAAGTCTTTGATATTTCGTATTGATGTTTGCTTGTGTGTACTTTGGCTATACTGTCTCCTTTTTTTTTTTTCTCTGCAAAAAATATTTTTTGCATTGCATAAATATAGCAAACTGCATTTGAATGAAACTCTCCTCCACCTGAATGAATTATTAATAGTATAGTAATGATGAGTGCATTGCGGCTTAAGATTTACTGTCAAGATCCACCCAGCTGCGTGATTGACAGCTGGCTCTGCCTATCTGGAGGCAGAGCCAGCTGTACCCACCCCCTCCTCCGTCCGTTCTGCCAGTCAGCGGTGGAGGATCGGACAGGGGAGGGGGGGAATCCCTGCAGGAAGCCGTGTCAGTCACTGCTCTCTGCAGGGACAGGATTGAGAAGTGAGCGACGGTATTTGTTCGCTCACTTCCCGATCTATTGAGCCGACGTGTGACAGTTTCATTGTCACACGTCGGCTCGAACTATGAGGCTGAGTGATTTTTCACTCACCTCATAGTTCTCCTTTAAATTCTTGGCTACGAGCTAGGATATAAACAATATTGACCTAAAACCTCAATTTGCAAAAATGCTGATTGTGTATGTAATATGAACACAAGCAGAATTTATCTTAATAATTGAACATTTCTGCTGTTTGAAATGTTAGGAGGTTATTTAATTTTCTTTTTGTGTTTTTGTTTGGCCCTTTGTTGGTATATAGATGCCGAGACAATAGCACAGGCTGGTTGCTGACATACTTGTATTTGTTTAGAGTGTAAACAGAAAAACAATGGCTGGCTTAAGACACCTGCTTTCTTAGCCATTGTTAAATGATTATATAATCAGTAATTATATTACTTTGACGTTTACAGAATATCTAGAGTGTTGGGCCTACCCTTTTTTTTAATATATATTTTTTTAAATTTTATCTAATCTGTTTTAGATTCAAGGTACTGATTGGTCAGTTGTCATAAAGGTACTCTTAAATATAAGATGATAGTTAGATGATTTGGCAGATTAGAGCAACTGTTAAGCTGGCCATACACTAGTAGATTTCCAAACTTTTGTAAGAAAGATCTTTTAATGCCATCAGCCACTGGAGAAATGTTGATTTGAAATTTTGTTTGATTCTAACGTTCGAGTTTTGGAATGAATGGAGTTTCCTGTACAAAAACCCCATTCACTGTAATGCTGGCCATACACTGCTCTAGTTTTTTTCATTCAGCCCACATGCGGAACGAGAAAAAAAAAGGTAGAGCAGATTGCTCCGATCGAGGGATCTGGCTGTTTGCATTGTATTCTGACAGCGGCCGCTGTCAAAATACCTGACCAGAGCCGGCAGCTCATTGGCTGCCGGCTCTGGTCATACAAAGATTTTCTTGTCGGCTCCTTCTATCCGGTGATCGAGGATGCCGGCCGAATTTCGGCCGGTTCCTCAAGAATTGGACAAATTTTCCATCCTGCTCTTTTGAGGTTTTTCGTCACTACAGCTGAAATCTATTGTCGATTTGACCCCACGACTAATATAAAGTCGAATGAAACATCTTTCGTACAAAAGTTATTTTGAAAATCTAAGCAGTGTAATGGCCAGCTTTATACACTGAGTGGCCAGATTATTATGACCATCTGACGTTTGTAGGCAAAATAGTTATAATTCCGCACTGAAGTTGCTAGAGGGCCAGACCATTATAAATAGGGAAGCAGGTTGTTTACCACGACAGTAGAAGTGATTTTTTTCCTGAAGATATGGGTAAACAACGCGATTTAACAGCCTTTGAACGTGGGATGATTGTTGGTGCTCGGAGCCATGGAGTGAGTATCAGCAAAACAGCAGAATTCGTTAAATGTTCAAGAGCAGCTGTTGTTAAAGTGTTTAAAGACTGGACTGTCAGCTGAAAATCTGGGTCTGAACGTGCGAATTGTGGCCGTCAGCGACTAGTCAATGTTAGGGCAGAACGGAGAGTGGCAAGACTGGTACAAGACAACAGAAGGGCAACAGTGCATTATATTACTGCAGATCTTAATCAGCGATCCTCTCAAATGATGTCTGAACGCACTGTTCGCCGTACACTGCATTGTATGGATATGGAAGCCGAAGGCCTGTTAGAACACCTTTTGCTGTCCTGCAGTTAACAAGATAAAACGTCTCCAATTCGCAGAGGAACACAAGGATTGGACAGTCGAGCATTGGAAAAAAGTCATGTGGTCCGATGAATCACATTTCCAGTTGCATCATGCAGATGGCAGAGTGAGAATTTGGCCGAAACAGCATGAAAGCATGCACCCCACATGCATGAGTACAACCCTTCAAGCTGGTGTGGGCAATGGTATGGTTTGGGGAATATTTTCCTGGCATGATTTGGGCCCTTTAATTTGTGTGGAACAATGTCTGAATAGCACAACATACCAAGTATCGTTGCTGATCAAGTTGATGGCGTATCCCAATGGAGATGGCTTCTTCCAACAAGACAATGCGCCATGCCACTGGGTTCGTATTGTGCAGGAGTGGTTTCAAGAACATGAAGGAGACATTACCTTGCTCAAGTGGCCCCCACAATCACCAGATCTCAATCCAATTGAGCATTTGTGGGACGAAGTTGAAAGAGCCATCAGGCAGCTGGTTCCACAACCATCAAATCTCACAGAACTGGACAGTGCTTTCATCAGTCATGGTGTCAGATTCCTCGCATCACCTTCAACATCTCGTGGAGTCAATGCCAAGAAGAATCGCCGCAGTATTGAAGGCAAAAGGTGGCCCAACGAAGTACTGATGGGGTGGTCATAATAATCTGGCCACTCTATGTATGTATGATTTTTTTTTTTTTTTTTTTAATTTGTTTATTGTTACCATTCTCCACTGTAGAGACTGTCTAGCTAGAACTTCTAGAAAGATGCATCAAACATGATTTTTTGTTTTGAACACTACACAGGTAATAAACAATGTGGTGTGAAGGCTGCCTAACCTTGTTCTATGCAGGCACATCCTGAGTGATCAAGCAGTTTTAGGATTTGGCTAGTTTTTAAGGTCCTGTCATCTGATACTGGTGTAATACCAAGTCAAAGATGTATTGGCAAACTGGTCCTGCACTTTTATGATTTTGTATTACACTAGAACTGTATATGTGGTATAAAATGCTGAGTACTTGTCTCTGGTATCTTTTTTAATACAGGGAGCAGACTATTCTGCTGTGCTTCAGCAGCCTTTTTCATTGGCTCCATTCATAATATCGGAGATTGAGGATTGAAACTGAGCACATTTGAATGCATCTACCTGAGTTTTGTGGTTTTACTGCAGGCATTTTATCGGTGACTCTTTTTTGGATTGTATTTTTGAAACCTGGCCTAAGTGGGTTGATCTGATTTTTTGTTATTCTTTTTAGCTTTGTATTGTGTTTGGGATGGTTAAACCCATGTAGTAGTAGTTGTGTGGGGTTTTTTTTTTTTTGCTTTTATACCATTGTGGAGATTTCCCTTTAATTCCGTCTTGAGACAAAACAGGATGCGAGAGGAATTCAAATAGAGAAGGTGGGCCTCCCCAGTGGGGACATCCTATCCAAAACTGAAGGAAAAAATTCAGTATTATGCTTTGAAATCTCCAAGTTGAAACATATATTTTTAGAAATGCAGCCCACTTGCAGTAAGTTCACACAAATGCGTTGTTCATTAATTACGTTACAGAAGAACCTAAATAGGCTACTGCATGTATTGTGTTTTTCCGCATTCTAACATGTTTCAGTTAAGTGTTGCCATGTGCAATGAAGAATCTTTGTGTTTTGTTACATGAATACTAAAACAGCAAAACGTTTCCCAGCACACTCACAAGCCAGCATGCAAAAAAAAAAAAAACCTGTCTAACCGCTAAGGTTAAAAACTGAGAAAGGCAGCTGGCCAACATGGTCAGGTGACCGTGCTGACCAATGGTGAGACACCCTAAAAAATTTCAAGGTGTGTGTGTTTATAATCTAATTTTTGTATGTGACTTTTATTTTGCTGAGCCATTTACTTTACATTTTAATTAGTGATGCACGGATACTTTTTTTTTTTTCTTTCTGATATTGAGTAAAAGTACCGATAATTATGTTTTGGTACTCCCCGATAGCGGAACTTCCGCTAGCATGGAACTGGCTTACCAGGCAATCAGGAAGGTTTCAGGATTGGCTAGGAAGCCGGCTCCATGTTCCCGGACACTATATCTACATTACTTAGAAAAAAGCGTGACAATCAGTAAAGGGGAACTGAAAAGTCAAGAAAATAAGATATCGGAAGTTCTGATATTGAGGGTAAGTATCAGAGCATTTTGGCAAGTACGAGTACTCGGCCAAATACCTCATTTTATGTTTCATTTTTTTTAAAGAATTTCTGCGAGACTTCCAGATGAAATGTGACACAATGGAATGGTGTACATAGCATAAAACCTTTGGTAAAGCAAATCCGTGATCTGTTAACTGGCAGTGAAGGAAAGGTGACGTTTTTCGCTCTAGTATTTTGTCTCTAGTACCCCACCCTGTGTCATCTTTACCACCAGGTATGAATAAGCGAGAGCATTTATTTATTAGCCACAAAGTCCTAGAAAACACAACGTCCAAGTACAGTTATTTTACCTCTATTAGAGCACAGAATAATTTTTACGTTTTGAGATTTGTATTTTATATATGCTGCTATTTTTGTAATTGTGTACCATCTGTATTTACATGTTCATAATTACACAAAGCTTATTAAGACAATTTAAATGCAATGTGTACAGCATTGTGGAGAGGTTGCTGGGAATGTTAGTACCCCAATATTTTATGAATTCAGATACCCATTTAAACAAGGAATGATTGGTTAGTTGGGATGGTAATTAGGGTAGAATGGCAATTACTGGACTTTGGAGATTCATATTGATATCAGAGTATCTATTTTATTATTCTTGGCAAGCAGCGTAACTTTTCACTCCAACAGAGATTTGAATGAATTAGAAATACCGATATGTGTGCTGTATTTCTTTGTGACGGTTTAATGATCAGTCCACTTTAACCTCTGGGTGCTATGAAACAAAACTGTATTTTCTTGACTTTTTTTCAGTTCACCTTTACTGATTGTCACGCTTTTTTCTAAGTAATGTAGATATACTGTCGGGTGCGTGATTCCTATTGTCAGGCAGGTGGTTTTCTTCTCTACATTTAGCCTCTCTATAAGTGAACAGCTGCACAGCAAAATACTTCAGGATGGAGAGCAGGGAGCAGACCGGAGAAGGTCTTGTTAGCCCCTGTGTGATAGCAATTAAGTTATGCTTAAAAAAAAAAAAGTTATACATTTTTTTTTTTTAAGCATTTTGTCTATGTAATATACACATTTCGTATACATAAAACACAATGCATCACGTGAAGGATCTCCACAGTACTAGGTTTTTGTTTTTGGGAAGGGGGGGTTGACGGGCTGGTGTTGGTCATTTGCACATTTTTTTTAAAGCATAACTTGGCAATTAAGTTATGCTTAAAAAAAAAAGTGTACCCTGATACTGTGTATTGCCGTTCAGCGTGGCCCTGTGCTATGGATTTTGCTCACAGATTGCGAGCACTCATTATTTAGCACTCATTGGTCAGCACAGTCACCTGACCATGTTGGCCGGCTGGTTCTATGTTCTATAAAGGGAACGCTCCAAATGCTATCACACAGGCTTTTTGGCTCTTGTGTGATGGCAATAAAGTTCAGTGAAAAAATAAAAGTGAAAAAAATAAAAATCGATAGTAAAAAGTTAAATAATTGTGGTAGCCAGGCAGCAGCGCTTTCTAACACGCATAATGTGCATTGAAGGGTAAGTTGACTTTCCCAAGTAATTTGGGAAAATGGAATTACCCGATCAAATCCGGCCCCCTCATCTCCCCCCCCCTCCCCTGCTGTATTTTCTTTTCAGCTAACAGTCCTTCCTCTCTGCTGGTATGGATGTGCTATCTGTACCTCATACTGCCATTCAGAGTAGCCCTGCGCCATGGATTTTGAATTTTTGCTTGCAAATTGTGAGCACTCGTTGGTCAGCGCGGTCACCTGACCGCACTGACCAATGAGAAGCTCTGCTTAGCACGGTTAAATATGGTTTTGGTTACATTTAGTTTTTGTATCGGAACATGTAGATATCATAAAGGAGAAGTAGGTTGGGCCCCCGCTTTAGTTCCTGGATTATTAGTTTTTAATTTCTACACCTATCTTCTGTATTGTAAGAAGGTGGATAAGTTTGCAGCTCTGTCTTTCTGTACTTGTGCTGTAAGTGCGTGCATTCTTTGTTATTAATATGACTAGATTATGAAACCTAAATTTTTGCTAGATTATAACTAGGGATGCACCGATACCACTTTTTTAAGGCCGAGTACCGATACTTTTTCTCAAGTACTCGCAGATAACTATTTTCCCCACTATGGGGATACAAGCCTTAGTTAGCAATGGCATGATAAATATTCATATCTTTATTCAATGTCTTTTTTTTAAATATTATAACATTTATATTATTTAAAAAAAAGACATTGAATAATGAAATGAATATTTATCATGCCATTGCTAACTAAGGCTTGTATCCCCATAGTGGGGAAAATAGATGAGCACATGTCCAGAGTCCAGAACATTGTATTATTGTATAGTGTGGCACAGCTGTATCCAATTCTGTATAACTGGCTTTATATATTATTATTACATTTTCTTATAATATAAAGCCAGGTATGCAGAATTGGATATAGCTGTGCCACACTGTGTTCTGGTCTGGAGTCTGGACATGTGCTCATCTATTTTCACCACTAGGGGGATACAAGTCTTAGTTAGCAATATCTACGAGTACTCATGCGAATACTCGGTATCGCCGCCGATACCGATGCTTGTATCGGTGCATCCCTAATTATAACCTAGGTACGGATTGGTTCTATGTACCTAAAAGTTTTGAAGTATATCTGAAGTCAAAACTTTTTTTTTTTTTTACATTTTGGATAGAGTGGGGCATGGTTCAAAACTGTCAGGGTTAGTTCACACCAGAAACTGCATCACAACTGTGTGCGTCTGCGCAGTTGCATTGTGATCTGTTTAGATGCGTTCCGGTGCAGTTAGATGCAGCTAACCTAGGACAAGCAGTACTTCTGACTGCATCTGAACGGACTGCAATTGTGTGAATACAGCACGAGCAAGTCCATAGGAAAGCATTCTAATGTATAGAGCTGCAGCTAACGATTATTTTCAAAATCTGTTAGTTAGCCGATTTATTAAGTTCGATTTAATCGGATCAAAAATAAAATACATTTTAAAAAATGGCTCCAGTGATGGGACTACTAGTTTGTATTGAGATTGCAGTCCATCACGGGAGCAAGCTTGGAGCGGTGGAAGTAAAAACTAAAAAAAAAAGTGTGGTGTGCAATATAGTGAAATGAAAAGTGTAAAATTATACAGCAATGAATGCAGAATGGCACCGGCTATAGAGGACTACAAAGCCCAGCAATAATACATTATACAGCACAATGCAGAATACCACCAGCTATAGAGGAATACAACAAATCCCAGCAATAGTACATTATAGCTGGCGGTATTCTGCATTGCGCTGTATAATGTACTATTGCTGGCTTTTGTAGTCCTCCTATAGCTGGTGGTATTCTGCATTGCACCATTGTATAATGTGTATTATTGCTGGGATTTGTTGTACTCCTCTATAGCTGCTGGTGTTCTGCATTTCGCTGTATAATTTATTATTCCATGATTTGCAGTCCTCTATACAGCGCAATGCAGAATACCACCAGCTATATAGGAATACAACAAATCCCAGCAATAGTACATTATACATACAGTGTACAATGTATTGCTGGGATTTGTATTCCCATGTATAATATATAGCACAATGTACCATCAGCTATAGAGGAATACAAATCCCAGCAATACATTATAGAGCACCATGTGTGGGAAAGTGCAGGCTTACCTGAGCAGTCTTCCAGCAACTTGTTTCTGAGATCGGGCCTGTCTATCGGCGGCTGTCATCCGCCCACACCTGCTCCTCCTTACTTCTTCTTCTCCCCGCGCCGATCGTGAATTTGGGCGGGAGGTGAGCGTGAGGCAGGGAGGAGGTGCGGAGCGTGGATGCGGGCGGGTCTGGCAGCGGCGAGCGTGAGGTGGGGAGGAGGTGTGGCGCGCAGAGTGTGTGGAGCCGCGAACAGGGCCAACCAATCGTAAGCCGATTGATCGATGATTGAAAAAGTTGACAACTTTTTCAATAATCGACTTATGTCGATTAGTTGTTGCAGCCCTACCAATGTATTTTGGCTGCAGCAGTCAAACTGAACGGACTGCATCACAACTACATATGGTGTGAACAGGCCCTCAGGGTGTGTTTTTTTATTTTCTTTTATTTATTTATTTTCGGTTTTTTTTTTTGCCATCTGACCCATTGAAGAGATTTCCTTTTTAACTTGTATCTTGTAGACGCATGAAGTCTCTGCAATGTTGGAGAAATCCCCCTCTAAAGCTGACTACACTCTGAGCGACTTTTTTTTTCTTTCAGAAAAAAACAAATCTGACAGATTTCTCCATCCACACTGACCACTTGGATGACCAAATTTCCCACTGTTTGGCTGACGGTTGTCCAGCTTGTCCCTTCATAAAAGTCTGTGTAATGGACTGTTGTTGAGGCGACAGGGCCACCCACAGATAGAATTTCCATCTTTGTGTACCCAGCTTTACAATAGTTGTCAGTGGAATAGGTGTAACGATTGGAAGATTTCACCTCTTGCTATTTTGGTGATTTGAAATGTTGAATGTTGAGAGGGGATATGGACAACAATTAACACATGACAAGGGCTGTAACCCTCTATCCATATTTGCAGACAACACAAGGATAAACTTTAAGCTTTTGGAAAGTATTTACAGAGCTTTTGGCAAGCTGTGTTTTAAGCCTTTAAAGTACCATGTGGCTTATGTTTGCAAATGGTAAACACACATCCAAATGGGAGTATTGACTGCCACTTTTTTATTTTAATTTTCAAATTAAAAAGGCATAGAAACCTTCTGCTACTTCAAACAAGCTGCTAGCAGGCTTCAGCACTGTTTGAAGCTTGTTGAAAACCCGCTGTAGCCTACTAGCAGCTTATTTAAAGTGTCAGTCAGCACTCCTCTTAAGATCTATGCTTAACATTCCCAATCTGGAATTGAAGAGTCCTTTAAGGGCTTCAGCTTTGGCTGTCTGAAAGTGTAGTTCCACTCTAGCAGCAATATTGAGAACACCTATTTTATGTTACATGTCCTCATTCACATAACATCACTTACAAATTACTTAAACATTACTGGTTCCGTTTTTCTTGCTGTTTAATTAAATCTTCAAAGCTGAATTTTCCTCTGCTATGCAAGGGCGCTGGAGAATGATGGCCCATTCACGCTGGTGCGATGCATTCACAACTCCCGCCCACAAAGCGATCGTGCCGCAGTGCGTGGTACTGCTATTGACCATGGGCGGGAGATGTGTTTTGAGATGCTATTCAAATTAATGGCAACGCACAGTATGGTGCATTAATCACATGGAACCATGCGTTTAACATATACCACCAGTGTGAATGGACCCCTAATGTTTACCATGTCCATAATTAACCCTGTCTGCACTGTGCTCACATATCTCATTATCAGTTGTAAACTAGATTTGAACACTGTGTTAAAAAAGGTTTAAAGATCTAGAAGCCTGGCTTCTGCTTTGTATGTTAATGAGAGGACGCTCTCTCTATCCCCACTCTGTCTGGAGGCAGACTTGCACTAAAATTGTTCAGAGTAGCTGGTGGTCAGCTCAATGGCCTGTTCCAAAAAAACATCTGCCTGTTCCAAGCTTGCTGTGCCACTACTTGTATGCAAGCTAAGGACCAAGTATAAAAGGCTTAAGATAAATGTCTGTCTAATCTAGCTAACTTTCAACTGGAGCATGCATTTGAGTAAAAAATTATATTATTAATCTAAATTGTTATTGTGACGGGGATGTGGGAGACACAGAACACACAGAGACCAAGAGTGTTTTTTAGGAACCTGGACCAGAGGGTTCTTTATTAGGAGTTCTCAACTTTAGGATACGGCAAGTGTAAGAGCAATCCGGGCAAAACAAACGTCTAAAACAGCAAGGGATAGCAAGGGTAAAGCCCAGGGGCACAGGGCAGCAATCCAGATGGAGTCCAAAGGCACAGGGCAGCAATCCAGGCACAGCAAAGGGGTAACGGCAGCAGGGCACAGGGCAGTAGTCCAGGCACAGGACAGTTGGAGTCCTGGGACACAGAACAGCAATCCAGATGGAGTCCAAAGGCACAGCAAAGGGGTAACAGCAGCAGGGCACAGCAAAAGAGGTTCACGACTCACACTTAAAGGGGTTCTAATTTAAAAAGAAGCTCTGGCTACTCTGAGCACAAGGCTGTTAATTGTACCTGGAGTCTTAGCATTCTTCTACCGGAGACCAACCGGAGACCAAATGGCCGGTGACAAAAGTCTAACTTTGTCCTGGTTTAGGATACAACATATCCTGTGCTTCCTGTTGAGAGGAGTCTCATCTCCAGACCCCCCTGTGTGAAGGACTGCATGGGTAAATTATGTAGATCAGCTGACTGATTAACATGAGGCCTTTTGAACATTGGTTCTTAGAGGTTGTTAATTTCCAAACGCATCTAATATTTCAAAGCTAATATTTCCGATCTATGTTAGTTATATAATCTTTATTATTTTTTTTAGCATTTTGTCTGTGTGTGATATACACTTTGTATACATAAAACACAATGCATCAAGTGAAGGATCTCCAGAGTACTAGGTGCTGGTGTTGATCATGTTAAACAGTGCAGAGATCCTTTCTTATTGCTTTGTCGGGTAAAGTGGAGCATCCACTGGACCACTCTTGGTGAGGTGAAGATGATAACAATCCTCCTATATAATAGCAAAGGCACACTGACAGGTCCTCTTTATGGAGACATTAGGGATCTCTAAGACCCCTAATGTCACCTGGGGACGCCAAAAGTAGCTGATGAAGCACAGATTTGCTTCATCAGCTTCTTCTCTCTGGCTATAGCAGCCAGATGACTGACAGGTGAATGCGGAAATTATGTAATACACATCACTTCTGCATTCACAGCACGGAGGGAGGTCAGCAAGGAGGAAGATGCTGACCTTCCTCCTGACGCCCTCCCGGGCCGCAGATGGGGCAGCGGATCCCGGGATTGAAGGTGAGGGGGGGCGGCGCTGGCACTCGAGGGGGGGTCACCCCACCAGCACATACACGCGATCGGTAGGCTATAGAGCCGCTGATCGTGTGTATGTGAAACAGCCGGTAATGGCTATATGCATTGAACTGGCTTTTTCTGCCCGTGCGCAAGCAGAAAAAAAATGCCGTCTGGAGGCGGCAACCCGCTGATGCGAGTCCGCCGTCCATCTGTTTTTTTTGGAACGGGCGTACGGTAACAGGTTTGTGTTTTATTGAGTCTATGGGGCCAAAACGAGCTATAGTATGGCCAAAAAAATCTACTTTTTACAGCAACAGGCTTTTTTGCTTATTGCTACGAAACATTCAGATGTGAACAGGGCCTCAAATTAATGGGATTTTTTGGGTGGCATATTTTTTGAGCGTTTTTTTAGGGCAGAAAAAGCGTTACAAAGCGCTCAGTGTGAACCAGGCCTTACTAAACAATTCTTAAGGTGTGTTTGTTGCTATTTTAAAGATATAGGTAAAGGTCTGCTTTATGGGAATTCATTCTTATGGAACATATTTTAAATACAATGAGCAAACTGAAGAGAGATGCTGATTGGTTGCCATGGGCAACTGCTCTAGATTCTGCCTGCTCCAATAATGACTCCAATATGTAATACAACGTAGGTGTAACATCTGTGGTGCAATAAATGATATTCAAAATAAATAGATCCTGATCTATGATGACATACATAAAAGGTGTCTTGGTTAAGGTTGTTGTCTAATGCAAATTATGTTGTAACTTGAATTTACATTTTTTGTAAAATATAATTCTGGAGTTCTGGGTGTAGCTTATCCTTAGGGGATATCCATAGGGAAATTAGGGTTGCTGCCTTGACATGCATCAAAGAAAAATGTGCTAAATTGCTGGGTACGCTTGGTAGGTTAAAGTAGGAAATGTAATTTATTTTGTGTAGGCTGTTGTGTACAGAGGAGAGAATATATCTTCCTGTCTGTACAGATCCCTGCATGCCTTAGATTAGGATGGATGGACGAATGTTTGACATTAATGGCATCTATTTACCCATCCCCAGTTGTGAGGGGATCGTCTGTCCTAGGGACAAAAGCATGCACTATATATACCAACTTTTTGAAGAAGGCTTCCACAGGGTCTCCAAATACTTTTTGTAATGCTTGATAAACTCATTCAACTTAAATTGTGAGCACTCGTTGGTCAGTGCGGCCGGTCACCTGACCGCATTGACAAATGAGAAGCGCTTTTTAGCATGGTTTTGGTTACAATTTTTTTTTTGTATCGGGACAAGTAGATTGTCATGAGGGACAAGTAGATTGAGTCCCTGCCTTAGTCCTTGGAAAAAGTCTACACCACTGTTAATTGAACAAACTGAAGAGAGAAGCTGATTGGTTGCTATGGGCAACTGCTCCAGATTCAGTCTGCTCCAGTTTGATAAATTCCCCCCAGTGTTTAATCATGTTCTGGTTAGTTTTGATGTATGTGTACATCCTTATAACATGCAATGGATGTGGTAAGTTTATAGTTCTTAGTACAAATGATACCTAGTGCAAATTTTTGACAGTTTATTTTGTTGATCTATCATTGGATAAGTATCTCTTTTTCAGGTTTGTGTTGTGTGTGTTTTTTTATTTTTTATTTTAAATGTTTGTCAGTGTGTAGAATGTGTATTAGATAGTCAGCAAATTCATTTCCCCTGCTGGACCTCTGTTCAGTCTGGTTTAGGATGTTATTTTAATTCTGCCAGCATGTAGTAAATGTTGCCTTTTTATACATAAATGATCCTGTCACTGCAGAGTCAAAACTTAAATAAGCGCAGCCTGTAAAAGAAAATGCATTTTGCCTTTCTAGTGACCTGTGTTTAAAAAATCCACTCTGGGAGATGTTTATTAACCCTTTGTAGGAGGGCGACCCCTGCACTACAAGGGTTAACTGCTTGTTTTTGTCTAGGGACTCGTATTAAAAAAAAAAAAAAAAAAAAAAGTTATACTCTCCTAGTCCTCCAAGCCGGCTTGTTATTTGCCCCGTTCCTCCAGCGTCTCCCACTTTGCTGCATCGGTCTAAGGTCCCCAAGTCATTGTATACACTGTGTAAAGGACATGAGGATGGCGAGAAAAGTAGCATTGCTGTAGTGTAGGAGGAGAGGGAGCCTGGGGGGAGCACAGATCTGAGGTTCGGGTGAGCATAAAGGTGGCCATACACTAGTAGATTTTCGGTCGGAAATTTTCGTTTCTGCCCCGAACCCTTGTTTGATTATAGCTGGAATACCCCATCAAGCATAGTCAAATGTCGATTTCGGAAATCGTTCATAGCTATATAGGTATGTGGAAGTAAATTTAAAAAAAACTACTTGTCCAAGGGCTAAAGCGGGGGCGCATTTTACTTGTCCCTCGTGACAATCTACTGTCCCAATACTAAAAAATAGTTTTAATCAAAACTAGGCATGCACCAATACCGGTATTGGCAGAGTACCGATATTTTCCGATGCTCGCCGATGCTGAGTACCGATACTTCCGTTGGCATGGAGCCGGCTTCCCGGGCAATCGGGCAGCGGGTAATAACATGCCACCCGGCTTCCTGATTGCCAGGGAATCCGGCTCCCTGCTGTTTGGCCGGCTTAATTGTGATTGGCCGGCGACGATATGTAACATGCGTAGCGCAATTGTCATTTTTCGCACGCTGGCTCATCGAACACGTATTTACGTTTTATATGTGTGTAAACGTGGGGGTAGGGGACTTTTTGGGGTTTTTAAACTTTTTCATCAAAACTGGAGCAATCAAAATCTGGAGCAGTTGCCCGTGGCAACCATTCACATGCAGCATCTCTCTTCAGTTTGCTCAGGTATGATTTGAAGATGAGGGGGAGAAGCTGATTGGCTGCAGTGCAAATCTGATCCACATTCTGTCTGCTCCAATTTTGATAAATTCCCCCCAGGAATTTTTCACAAAAGATGGTCGGCAGCATTGTTGCCGTCACAATATTTAAAGCGTATCGAAATCCAAAAACAAAAATGTTCTGCTGTATGTTGCACCTTACCATTACGTAGATGTGTTGGTTGCATTGGTTTCCTTTTTCCCGGCTTTTTCTTTTTTTATATAGCTGATCCTACCAATGACACTCCCTGTCCCTTTTTTATGACTACACTCCTTTCTCCATTTTATCTATGGAGGGAAACCATTAGAGCTGCAACAGTTAATCGATTAAGTCGATTAAAATCGATCAAAAACGTTGTCGACGTTTTCGATCGTCGATTCAACGGCGATTGATTAGCCTGTTCGGGGCTCCACACACGGCCTGAGCCGCACGTACGTCCCATGCTGCGCCCAGGACGCTGAAGCCACGCCCACATCACAGGAGACTGAAGCCGCGCACGCCGCTGCCGTGAGCTCCCTCACTCGCCGCTATCCCGCCGACAACCGAGGGCGCACGATTTGAAAGTAAGTCAGGACCCTTTGAACTGTACCCCCCACACA
>NW_017307666.1:234332-234698 GCF_000935625.1 Nanorana parkeri | reverse complement strand
CCCGGTTGTTACGCCACTGACCAGAATATATATTAGTTGGTGGCATTCTGCATTGTGCCACCGTATTATACAATGCAGAATACCATGCACAATACACTACAATGCAGGACACTATGCACAATACAATGCAGAACACCAGCAGTTATAGAGGAAGACCAAATCCCAGCAATAATACATTAAACACCCGGTATTCTCCATTGCAATGTATAATGTATTATTGCTGGGATTTGTAGTTCCTCTATAACTGGTCAGTGGTATTCTGCATTGCGCCGTATAATCATTATACAGCGCAATGGAGAATACCACCAGCTATAGAGGACTACAAATCCCAGCAATAATAAATTATACAGCGCAATGCAGAATAAC
>NW_017307666.1:225248-234320 GCF_000935625.1 Nanorana parkeri | reverse complement strand
ACGGGAGTTTTTTTTTTTTTTTTATCCGATTAACCGAACTCAATAATCGGCCAACTAATCGATTTTGAAAATAATCGTTAGCTGCAGCCCTAGAAACCATGGTTGTCACACAGACAGGGCTTGTCTGTATTTGATTGTTTCCAATACATGGTGGATTGATGGTACTAGTAGTTTATACAGAAAAGATCGATGTTTTTGCTATCTTTTTCTCTGTCAGGAAGTGATGAGGATAGGGCATTTCTGGCAAGCTCAACAGGTATTTTTTGTGCTTGCTAAAAATATTCTTGGCCTAAAAAATGTATGAATGCTGCTACCACAGCATGAGTACTATATAATATACAATATAATACATTTTTATTAGGGCATAACCTTTCAGGTAAAAAGTGTTTCTCTCCCGGCCGGGATGTGTACTCACCGGCCCAAGCAGCTTTATCGGGTAACGCAGGGAAGGGGGAGGAGTCCAGTGACGTCACGGACATCAACGTCACCGGACTCCTCCCCCTTCATTAGCCGACAGCCACTTGGGGAAGGGGGAGGAGTCCGGTGACGTCGATGTCCGTGACGTCACCGGATCTCCGACGGAAGACCCGGAAGCCGGCGGAGAGGTGAGTACTGATCAAAAGAATTTTGATCGATCAAAAAAATTAACGATTAATCGAGGGATTAATCGTTAATTTCCGCAGCCCTAATTTTTATTAAGGTTTAAATATGCTTAAAAGGCTCATATAGTGTGGATGGGCTTTGTTTGTGAACACTGTGTAGTGTTACAACTAGGGATGCACCGATGCCGAGTATTTGGGTGAGTACATGTGAGTAGTAAATGCTCCGATACTTATCTCGATAGCGGAACTTCTAGTCACTGGGAAATTTCCTCTGACCAGCAGTGCCGCAAGGGAACATGAAGCTGGCTTCCCCGCCTTTCAGGGAGACGAGCCATGTGTGTAATGACGGGAAGCTGTATGGCCCCCATGTCACTCTACTGGTTGTGGTGTGTTAACCTGTGTATTCTGTAGACTTTGTTATGCTGTTTTGAGTGATGCTCTCTTAGTCATTTATCTGTCGGTGTGCATTCATTTTTTCTTGTTGTGTATGGCTGTCAGACTCTTGGAGATAATCTGAATAGCTCATTGTATCTGTGCTTTCTCAATCAATTTACACCTTCAACCACCCATCCACATATGCTCCTAATGTTTGATGAACTGCATTTACTAAGGGTGTGTTTGTGTGTGATGTCATGTTTAATTATGACATAATTTTTGCCACCCTGTGTAAAATATTCCCCATCTGCCATTGTTAATCAAGGCTACAGGCTTTCCAAATAGGTTTACACTGTCATCTTCTTGCCGCCACTGTTACCCATCCCCCCGGCCGCTCCCTGTGAAATGAGACATGTGATTTCTCCATGGAACCTGTATTTCTGGTTTTTGCAACATGGCTTATGCAATTTAATTTGGCTGTATGGGTGGTGTTACACATGGATAGTTTCTGTGAGCTTCAAATTAGATTAGCTGTGTCCTGTTTTAAAGTAAAGATGCCGTCTGCACAGTGGTCCAAGATTGCACAAGCTTTGTACGTTCCCTGGCACACTTTCTTGTCATTTGCAAGATTACTTGTAGAACCACCCATGTTATAATCTGGGCAAATTGTGAATAATTTCGTATGGCTCATCTACACCACAATGCATGCGCTATGGGCATAATGTGTATGTGCTGCCATGTAATTTTGCATTGTACCGCTCCACTCTGCATTCCTCCCTTCTCTTCTTCTTTTTTTTTTTTTTTTTATATACACACTCTGCGGGGTCCTAATTTTTTCCCTTTTTTGTCATGCGCTTCAGCATGTTATGATGTGCAGCCTGTCTTTTTTTTTTTTTCTCTTTCAGTGCAAACCATAGGTGTAAATAGCTGACATTAGAAAATAAGTACAGTATTGTTCATGTGCCCATAGTGGCAAAGGAAATGGTGGGATACACTTGATGAAATAGCTTTTGTTTTAGGTAAAATATATTGTGTAAAGCACTGAAACCTGTAGCAACCAGCCAGAAGAAACATTATTATATTTGACTGCATACACGGGTTCAGCAGTTGTGTCCCTAGGAATTCTTTTAAAATGTTGACGTATATGCTGAACAATGCAGCACACTTCTTTGACTATGCAGACTAATCCCTTGTATCCCTAACCAGATGACCTTGTTTAAAGGCTACAAAGCCTCAACTCGGTCTCAACTGACATGCAAATAATAGGCAGTGTATTTCGTGTGCAATTCAAATTTGCAGTGAACAAAAATAGTTTTTCTGATTAAAAAGATGGCAAGCAAGTTTATACTGCTTTCTTTGTACAATTATCTGTAATTACAGCAAAGCAAAAGATCAAAACAAACCAATTGACTGTGAATGGATGGTATTCCCTGCCGTTAAAATCCCGTTAAATATCTGATCTGTTTTTATCCAGAAGGGTAGATCCCCAAGTAATAGTGATCAGACCAGACAGAAACTTGCATTACTTGAAAGGAAACTGGTTTAAGAATATAGCACCATTTTTTTAAATTATTTTTTATTGCTCTTGGCTGTGTAAAGTATTTTAATATATCTTTCTGATCTGCTATATGTTGAAGCCCTATAGCAAAAGCCTTCAATTCATGGTGTTCCAGCTTATCAGCTCTTGTCACTTTGCCCATTCAAGGGAAAGTGATGGTCCTTAAACCTTACCACTGACCATCTTCTTACCTTCGTTGCGCATTCTTTGAGTCACCACACCTGGTCCTTCTTGGTATGGAGGAGCATGTGACCTCCTCAAATGATTCAGTGCTCAGGTTGGCCACCAATTGCCGGGTCTCAACGCTGTTTTGGGAGGCGGCGGCGGATACATAATTAACTCTGAGTAAACTCTGACTTGATCCAACATGGAGTTTACACAGGGTTAGGACAGCAGAGACTCAATGTAATGGGGGAGCAAGAGGAAGGTGAATATAAGTGGATGGAAAGTGTGGTAGTAAGGGACTGTCAATTTGTCCTGAATGTACAAAATGACAGCCCATAAGCTGGAATTGTTTGATTTTGCTATATAGCTTCAAAATATTGCAGAGCAAAAAGTTATACTATATAATCGAAAAGTTAAAATGGCCAAATGCAATGTGTATTGGTGCTATATTCCCTAAGGCCTTGTTCACACCAAACGCGTTCCAGGAGCAGAGCAGTTACAGACCGGATGCAAAACTGCATCCAATGTATTCCAATGGTATTTTTAGCTCCAGTTCACATCGCAGTGTTCCGTTCCAGAGCAGGTTAAAAAAACTGCAGCAGGCCCTATTTTACCTGCTCTGGAACGCATGCAAACGCACTGCACTGAAAGTCCATTTTAAACTATATCACCGCTGCCGCCCGTCGGCGCTCTGCCGCCCCGAGGCCGGGCCTCGGTGGCCTTGTGGGAAATCCGGGCCTGCCCGGAACGCATCAATAACGCGGCACAACCCACTGCACTGCGTGTGCAGAAACTCATGCAGCTCTGCTCTGCATTTGGTGTGAACAAGGCCTAATACCACTTTAAAGAATATCCCAAAACTGAAACCTCTGCCTAGAATTACTGTGGCATATTAATTTGTTTTACTTGTAGTTTACAGAGGTAAATATATTCCTTTTTTTTAGTCAGCTGTAGTTCATAATCTGCCTTTTGGTTCGGTCTGTGCTCAAAAGCAAATTCTGATCTTCTCCAAATGGGGCTCTTCAGGTATGAAACTTCCTGAAGAGCCCCTGAAAGCTGCTGAACTTCCCGCATTATTTGTTATCTTGTTATCTTGTTTGTTCTAACAAAGAGATTTTGTAAGTTTGTTTTTTTTAACATTGTTTTTTTTAAATCTGTGTTTCTGCAGATGAGCGAGAAGCTGTCCAAAAGAAAACCTTTACAAAATGGGTCAATTCCCACCTTGCTCGGGTGACCTGTAGAATTTCTGATCTGTATAACGACCTGAGAGATGGAAGGATGCTCATTCGACTATTGGAAGTGCTCTCAGGGGAACAGTTGGTAAGTGAGATACATTCAAAAACTAAGCAAATGTTTAAAAAAATCCCCCCCCAACTTCTCATTTATTTCTATGGCTATGTCCACATCTGAACGTTTTTGTCCTTGAAGGAAAAACGTCTTTCGCTGGAAAAAGTACCGGTACATGAGCTTCTTTTTGGCGGGTTCTGCGCTTCTTGGCCCCATAGACTTCAATGGAAACGCTGAAAAAACATGTGTTTTTGCACGTTTGCCCATTTATATCAATGTGTCACAATTTGCTCACAAAACGCGCGACTTTATGTATGCGCTTTTGCACGCATAAATACGTGCTACACAAAATGCGCTGAAAACGCGCATTTTTGATGTTGCTCAGGTGGGAATGCCTGCGAAGGG
The DNA here is from genome assembly GCF_000935625.1 of Nanorana parkeri. Classification (NCBI taxonomy): domain Eukaryota; kingdom Metazoa; phylum Chordata; class Amphibia; order Anura; family Dicroglossidae; genus Nanorana; species Nanorana parkeri. The sequence continues at coordinate 229,928 of NW_017307666.1, read as the reverse complement.
TGTGCTTTAAACTGTTTTGTGGTTTTACCTGCACCGGTATATATACCCCTCAATGCGATTTTTACTTTAATTTCATTGCAGCATCCCTCACACAAGTGTTCAGTGATTTATGCTAATTTTGCACCCACCGTATTTACGGTTTTCCTACTTACTTAAAAAATCATGTTATCAAAATGTATGCAGTGTTCCAAAATGAACACAAATCTATAAAACCGCTATATGCACAAAACTAGAAACAATGTGCTGAATTCTATCTTGTAAAATGTATTCGGGCTTCAACCAACTAATCAATTTGATAATGAGAATAGTTGTCAGCTATTCTCATCGATTAGTTGGTTTGGTCCTCTAGCTCTCTCCTCCATGCTGGGAGGAGAGCTTGGCAAGCGGTGGGTGCAATAGCCAACTGCTATTGCAATTTGAAATGGCCAATAACAGGCTAGCTATTGCACCAGCCCACTACCTGCTGTATTTATATTAAGCTGCCGTCTGCAGAATTTTGCCACTGATGGACACAGTATAAAACTGGATTTTAAGGACTGCACTGATTATTATCCATACATTTTAGGGCTGCAACTAATGATTATTAAATCAGATTATAAAAAATAAATACCATCCTGCACTACACTGGAATGCACGGCAGCTCTCATTCCCTGGCTGAAGCTGTTCAAGTGCCATGTGCTTACAATACAATTATTTAAATAAAATATATAAAAGATTGGGAAAAAGTCATTTTTGGTTTCGGCCTGACAAATTCTGCTGTGGGAGGTGCGTTGCAGTGCCATTTATTTCAATGGCACGCCAAACTTGCCTCCCACCCACAGTGTGATCGCCCACACTGGAACGCACGGTACCCCAATGCCGTGCATTCCAGTGTAGTGCTGGATGGTATTTATTTTTTAAAATCTGATTTAATAATCAGTAGTTGCAGCCCTAAAATGTATGGATAGTAATCGGTGCAGTCCTTAAAATCCAGTTTTATACTGTCCACCAGTCTTCAAATCAAACAGTGGCGTGACTTGACTAAAGCGTGCATGACACTTTTTTTTTGTGAGAAAAAAGAACTTGCTCATAATTAATGAAAGCCTTGCGACGGTTCCGGTTGCGTGTCATGGCCATATTAGTGTAATGATGTCAGCCATCATAATTCCACCCCTTTTGTTTACATTTATTTGCCAGCTTGGGAACCTCCTGGTCGGCAGCTGAATGGAGCCGGGGGTGAGTCACTTGTTGCCAAGAAACTGGTGGCTGCATTGCCGATAGAATCAGTCGTTGCTAGGATTCTATGTTCTGAGCTTGATGGGGAACTCAGACATTAGTTCCCTATTGGTTGGTAACCACTTGATGACCTGGGTGTTTACACCCCCTTCCTGTCCAGGACATTTATCAGTATTCAGGGCTGCAGTACTTTTGACTGACATTTGTCAAGTCACGCAACGCTGTACTGAAATGAATTTTATAACATTTCTTGGGGACAGATAGCTTTTTATTTTGGTGGTATATAATCACCACTGGGGTTTTTTATTTTTTACCATATAGCACAATAATTACCCAAAATAAAAAGAAATACACAAAAACAGAGTTCCCTATGTTATGAAACATTTAAAATTACCCAATTTTATGGTAAAATATAAAAGATGGGGTCATGTGGGTTAAATAGACACCAAACATGTCAAGCCTTAAAATTGTGCATGCCTGCGACCTCGCATAAAACTACCACCTCCAAAATTGGGCATTGGGAACACTTTAAAAGTTTTTACCGCTCATCAGTTTAGTGTTAGCAGTGATTGATGGCCCAAAAGTTATTGTTCACACTTTGATGTTCACGTGTGGTGTAATGGGCGCAATCGTCGTTTTCACACATAGCAGCACCCGACGCATGTGTATGTGGGGACAAAGAAGCTGATGAAGCAGAGACTTGCTTCACCAGCTTCCCTTTGGCTTCTGTAGCTGCATGTGGAAATGATGTAATAAACATCACTTCCGCATTCACAACACCTGATCTCCCTGCACAGAGCCACAGTGCCGGTCTTGGGCCCACAGGGAGCCCGGGATCGATGGAGGAGAAGGGCGAGCACAAAGGCACAACATACAGGGTATCGGGCAGCTCTACAGCCGCCAGACTGCTTTGTATGTTATCAGCCATCAGTGGCTTTTTTTCGGTAACATTTTTGAGTTTCCTGCTCGTGCGCGGCACAAGGACGTTTTAAAACACCCACCCACGTTCCGGCCATTTATGTAAGGCTGGCGGGCGGCAAGTGGTTAAGGACAGCGCACAGCTTCTTAACCAATTATACTGAAAGTGGACGTAGCCTAATATGGATGCCAAGTGACTAGCTCTCCATTGGGTCTGCATCGCTACTGACAGCAGGTGGTCTATTGGTTATGAAATTCACCTGTTGCCCATCATAAGGGAGATGGACCTGAGAGGCTCCACCTTTCAGAGTTCCACATTAGGTTGTGCCCACCCATAACAAAAGTCCTCGGCCTCTGCACCTGGCTGTGTGACGGGTACAGAGCCAGCCAGAGAGCTCAGTAAATGACAACATTTGATTTATATATATTTTGTTTCCTTTTATTTATCCTAAAGCGCAGAATAAAGTTAAAGCTGCTATGCTAAAAAGCACTAGTCTTCTGCAAATCTGAAGTAAAAAATGCATAGCGCTGAAAACTTTAACTGTCACCTTTTAAGTGACACCCCTTTTTCAGTGGATAAATAATGTTTAACAATTAATAAACCAGTGACGAAATATATAAACATATAATAAGCATACAGTGATAAAACTACAATTCTTGGAGACCACGAATATAAGTCTCAAAACAGTAAAAAATATAGCACTCAATAGTATTGACCATAAAGTGAATATCAACACTCAAGAAATAATGTGCATAATAATATGACCTATCTCTATCATGCTAGTGTTCCATCAATGATTATAACAACACCAATCGTAATAGTCCGCTAAACAGTGATTTTAAATGGTAAATAATATGAACTCCAGACCAAAGTGACTTTAAAAAAAAGTCCACATGCAATTTCATATGACTAATGTGACCCTAATCGGTGCCCCTGCAAAAAGTGACTCCAATCCTCGTGGATAACCCCAATGGGTGTAAACTCACCCGAGTTATTGACTGTGAAATGACAGTCAACCAGCTCTCTGTTGATGAATCAGAAGCCTGCTGCAAAGCGATGTCCCTCTGCACTTGTTCTCGGCGTTTCCGTAATGCTGTATTTCAAAATTCCCCCAATCACATCTCAGATCTGCCACCCTTTGACAAAGTCAGAATGACGAAACGCATCAGCAGCGGATCTTATTGCCGTTTACTGTGTTTGTTTTACACGAGACAACAAAGGATTCTGTTTGATGTCTGCTGGCCGGCGTTCGGAGTTTTAAATGTGAGTCTTTTATTACATTTTTAAGTTTGTTAATATGCTGCACAATGAGGGTCTTCACTTGTTTTCTTGCGATGTAATGTGATTGGGGGAGTTTTGTAAAACTGGGAGTTCAGGCAGCAAATATTCAATTTGTAGAGACTGAAATGCTCTCATATCTTTTGTCATAAATTTGTGCTAATGTCAAAATCCCCGCTCTTTTCCATACTCCATAACCTTGTACTTTAGCCACTTTGAATATTTCTATTTTCCTGTGTGCGTGCATGCTATTCAACAGGCCTTTAGTTGATTTCCATACTTTACCAATCAGTCTTATAGTGGGCAAAGATGCAAATTCCTTCAAATATAGGGTTGTCTCCAGGGACGTTAGGGGATCTTTTGCATGAAACAAGTATTTAATAAGAGAATAAACCCCTGAGTTTTGCCCTGCTTGCTGCCACCCCATTAGAAGTCTCACTTGTGAGGCTAAAAAAAGATATCCACGGGTTAGGTAACGTCATACCCCCTTTCCCTCTCGGATACTGTAGAGTCTCTAACTTGATATGCGAATTTGCTTCTTTCTTCAAATCAGCTCTCTAAACATTGCATTTATCCTCCTAAATACATTCCGAGTCATCCAACATGGAGAATTATGCAGTATGTAAGCAAGCTGAGGCATCCAAATCATTTTCATAAGATTGAGTCTACCCACTGGTGACATGGGGAGCCTACACTAACTATGTATTACATTGTTTCCTAAATTTCTGCAAAAGAGGTGTTGTATTATCTTCCACATAATTCAGACTCCAACCCTGAATATTTCCCAAAATCTAAAAGTATGGACATAACCTCTATCAAGGAGTAATTGGTCTCAACGTATCATCTGCATATAATATTATCTTCCTCCTCCCAACGTTTAAATCCCACCACCTTAGGTGATCATCTTATTAAGTTGGCTAATAGTTCTATCGCCAGAGAAAATAGGAGTGACAAGGGGCACCCCTACCTAGTTCCCCTCATCCACCTAAAGGCTGAGGATGCCAACTTATTCACTTGGATTTTAGCAAAGGGACTTGCATACAACAGCCGACACCCAAAATAAACCTAGGGCCAAATCCAAAAGCTAAGTATTGCCCACAAATTGTTCCACTCTACGCTATGAAAAGCTTCTGCAATATCCAAAGATAGCAAAGCTTTATTCCCTATTTGTTCAGGGGGCACTTGCATATTTAAATAGACTCTCCTTATATTATCGTGTAGGCGGGAGCTGCGTGTGGGCGGGGCGGAAGCTGCAGCCGGCCGGGGGG
>NW_017307666.1:206342-225219 GCF_000935625.1 Nanorana parkeri | reverse complement strand
GAAGCTGCAGCCGGCTGGGGGGCGGGCGTGTGGGTGGGGCGGGAGCTGCGGCCGGTCTTTACACTTAAAATTCAGTTTATGTGCAGCTACCCCGAAAGTAAGACCTAGCGGATTTCTGTAATATAAGACCTACCACCGAACTAGGTCTTATTTTCGGGGTAGGTCTTATATTACAGAAGTCCCCGAAGATAGCGCTAGGTCTTACTTTCGGGGTAGGTCTTACTTTCGGGGAAACACGGTAGTATCTATAAACTGGATTATGTCCTCTCTTGTATGCATTACTTTCGTAGTATATAGCGCTTTATAAAACTGATTTTTTATTTTTTTTTATTTTTTAAACAATGTAAATACAGCCATCAAGGTCCTTCTTTTTAAATTCCTTCACGTATGGAACAGAATTTTGTGACTGACAATTGAGCAAGCAATCTCGCAGTGTTCTCCCCTCTTCCCAGTATTTTTGATTTACCAAACAATTAATTTGTTGCCTTTTTCCTTTTGAATGTGTTTTAAATGCTCTTGGGCTTTACACCATTCTCCACACATTTTTTCATCCGAATTTATTCAACTGGGCTTCCTTCTTGCCCACTTCTATCCACGCCTCTTCCTCCTTATTCCACTTCCTCCTTACCCTACTAATCTGTTGTGAAAATATCCCCCTCATATATGCCTTTAGAGAATCCCATATAATCCCCTGTGACTCTGACTTTGCATTTGTATTTAAGAATAGCGATCTCTCTTCCCAATTTATCCTCATCCGGTAACATACATAACCAACCCGGATTCCATTTCCATGGTAACTTATGATAATAGCCCCATTTTAAATTATCCTGAGTCCCTGACTATTGGTGAATGATCAGAAAGTGATCTAGGTTGTATCTCAACTAATTTAATCAGTGGTAATAAATCTCTTGAACATAAAACTTAATCTATCCTAGCCAATGTGTTTTAGAAAAACATTTGAATTGACTTATTAGTATTATTAGTGATTTATTCTACTGGGTGCAGCGGACGCCACACATCATACAACCCCGTCTCTTTACAAAAATTATACAATGCAGTGACCTCACTAGTGCCCTGTTACAGGGAATTTATCTAATAGTGCATTCATAGTTACATAGTATTTGAGGTTGAATAAAGACATTAGTCCATCAAGTCCAACCTATTAGGATCTCATTCTAGGAGTACCTGTACCCCTGTATATTACGGTCCCTTAAGAAATCGTCCAAAAGTTTCTTGAACAATTCCACATTATTTGCTGAAATCACCGCCTGTGGCAGTGAGTTCCAGACCCTAACTGATCTTACTGTGAAGAACCCCCTTCGCCCCTTGTGCTGGAATTTTTTTTCCACCAATTTTAGGTGATGGCCTCTAGTTTTTGTAACGGAGTTAATTTTAAACAGTTTATCGCTAATGTTGCTACCACCATTAAACATTTTGTACATGGAAATCATATCCCCCCTTAATCTCCTCACCTCTAATGTGAACATGTTTAAATTTAGTAGCCTCGTCTCGTAGCTCTGGTCCTCCATACCCCTAATTAGTTTGGTTGCCCTTCGCTGGACTTTTTCCAACTCAAGGACATCTTTTCTTAGTACTGGTGACCAGAACTGGACCGCGTACTCCAGATGAGGTCGAACCAATGATCTATAAAGTGGCAAAATTATAGACTTGTCCCTGCAATACATCCCCTTTTTAATACAGGACAAGACCCTGCTAGCTTTGTTTACAGCAGCCTGGCACTGCAAACTACCTTTCAGTTTGTGGTCTACAATGACCCCCAAATCCTTCTCCATTTCTGACTTCCCCAGCGGCATACCCATAATTGTATAACCCATTTGTTTATTTTTAATTCCAAAGTGCATTACTTTGCATTTATCGACATTAAACCTCATCTGCCACATTAATGCCCACTCCCCTATTTTATCCAGGTCCTCCTGTAATGTTATAGTGTCTAAGTCCGTGTCTATTACCCTCCCTATTTTGGTGTCATCCGCAAACACGGAAATATCGCTGTTAACACCCTCCCCGATGTCATTAATAAATAAGTTGAACAATATGGGACCCAGCACAGAACCCTGAGGCACACCGCTCATTACACTAGCCCAGTCTGAAAAGGTGCCATTTACAGATACCCTCTGGACACGTTCCCGTAGCCAGTTCTCTATCCACGTACACACCACCTCATCTATGCCCATAGCCCTCAGCTTGTGTAGCAAGCGTTTGTGTGGTACCGTATCAAATATTCATATAATTTATTAAAGTCCCCCATTACTATAATGTGAATAGGTTTATTTATCCTTAATAAAAGCAATCATTTTCTGGAGTACCACATTGGAATGAGGAGGAATGTAATACGTTTACCAAAATACATTCCAAATCATAGATTTTACAGCGTATGAATACATATCTGTCTTTTTCGTCACATTGAACCTGTAAACAGGAAAAAGCTATATGTTTACAAACCAGCTCTGTTACCCTCTCTAGAATATACGAAATTACTTGCGCTCTAACCACCTCACATTATCACCCACCATATGAGGTTCTTGTAAAAATAACTATTGAAGGCTTTTGGGTCATAATGTAAGAAAACACTGCGCAACGCTTTATTTTATTACCCAGACCCCTAACATTCCAGGATATTATCGAGAACTTTTGTTTATGCACACCCAGCCATTTACAACATCCGCATCACAGCCATATACCAGAGCATAACCCACAGAAAATGCCATAATAACGTCCTCCTTTTCCTCTTTTTCCTTGAAACTGATGCAAAACAGAGACATCACATCTCTCCCTCCCTCATTCGCGCTCTCTCTCCCTCCCTCATTCGCGCTCTCTCTCCCTCCCTCATTCGCGCTCTCTCTCCCTCCCTCATTCGCGCTCTCTCTCGCTCTCATTCGGTGTCAGATTCCTCGCATCACCTTTCAACATCTCGTGGAGTCATCTCGTGGCCCAACGGAGTACTGATGGGGTGGTCATAATAATCTGGCCACTCAGTGTACACCCAGCCACAGATACAGTGCCCAGCTCACGGACATTACGGAGGATCATTTCCTCATCTCTTTAATTAAAAAGTCTGAGCAACATAGTCCTAGGAGGATTTCCTGATAATGGAGGGAGTGAAGGAATTCTATGTGCTCGTTCAATCATAAACATAGGAGATAAACACTCTCTTCCTATTATCTCTGTTATCCATTTCTCAGAAAAGGACACAGGGTTTAACCCCTCGGTATGGTCGGGTAAATAATTGTGATATTTTTTTCGTCTTGATCTACTTTCAATTTCTACAAGTTTAAGGGAAGAAGCTAGTTTTTACCATTTTGAGATCAGCACCGACAGACCTTTTTATATCCTCCATTTACTGATTCTACCTTTTTGCTTCATTAACCCTTTCTCTGATTGTTGTTTTTTTTTGTTTTGCATGTCCTGTCTGAGAAGAGAAATTAATGAAATCAAGGACATATTACAGGCTTGTACTGCTGAGAGCACCTCTTTTAATGTGGGATCCTCAGGGTTATCTGCATAGTTCAGGTAACTGCCCACCTACTCCATCCACAATCCCCCCTTCTGCTCCCCCATCTGCATCTGAGACATCTTCAACAGGCTTGCACATGATTTTTCTTTTCCCCCCCATACATTTTTTGTTTGAGAGGGGTGTCCATGCCTGTCAATAATGATCTGGCGACTTTCTACAGTTTTGCCGCCACTTTTTTGATTTTCCTTGCTGTGTCTGGCAGATGTCTGGGGGATTATCCTTTTTTTTTTTTTCCCCCCACCCTTCACTGGCAGTCAGAGCCCTTTGCAGAGCTCAAGATGACACTCTCCCCTCACCGGATCTTCACATTCAGGCCTCTGTATTGTGCTTTCTGGATATTTTTTGCTGGACAGTCTGCCCTGTAGCCTTGCCGTTCAGGCACACTGCATCCTCCTCCACAGCTGACCAGGTGACACCTCCGACTGCACTGCCATAGAGCCCAAGCACTTCCTTCTCTCCTCACCCGCAAGTCTCGGTCGCTCAGCTCGCTCCGTCAGCCTGCATCGGAACACAGGTTTTGTCGGGGCTTTTTAGCAGCAGCAGGATGCCAAGTGGAGCCACATAACACGTCGGGCCTCTCACCTGCACGTCCACTAACATCCTCTCCTTGGCCACACCCTCCCCAGACCCTTGATATTGACTTCACTTTTTTTATTGATCTGTGCACAATTAATGGAGCAATTTGCTCACAGGGTTCTTGCAATCATGCGCCTTCTACAAGAGAATCCAGTTCTGACACTACTGGACCTCCACTTCTTAGTGTGCATGAGGCTTCTATTAGAATCTCTGATTTTTAGAATCTTCACTGTCTTCTCTTGAATAGCCTGTATCTTAAATAAGAACTTTTAGTGGGGCTTGCAGTGGGGCTACCCCAAGGGTTAGGTGCTCGTTTACGTCTACAGACGAAAATTACAAAGAAATACTCATCTGAACCTTGGAACTGGCTGGCTTCCCTGCAGCCTGTCTCCTTCTCCACTCCAGCAATGGAATGTCTAATAGCCAGCTGGCTGCAAGTTTCCAGTGAGTATTCTTTATTTTTGTTCCTGGACGAGAACAAGCGACCTACACAAACACTCGCACCCTCTCGCACCAAGACTTTAACAAGTTCCTTATATCTCCGCTCTACAAAACCTATGCCATGATTGATTTTTAGGCATCCACAGAGTCTGCTTCATTAAAGCATAACAAATTTTATTAAACAAAATCCATTAATCATTTAGTAAAAGCATAAAATCATGATGAAATCAATCAGCCCCTCAAGGTTGTCCCCTTCCCTCTCCTATCTTTTCACCTACAAACACTCATTCGTTCTATTTTTGCAATATTTCATATTCTATCCATTCATTAAATTGGTTTGGTTGATACTATAACTCATTGTTGGAGAATATGCTCCTGAAGCCACACTGACTGTGAAATACGTTGAGAAAAATTCTTCTACACACACAGCAATGAGTTATAGTATCAACCAAATCAATGTATTTAATGGCTTATATATGAAATATTGAAAAAATAGAATGAATGGGTGTTTGTAGGTGGAAAAATAGGAGAGGCAAGGGGACAAGATATCCCTGCAAGCCCAGTGGTCAGGACATTCTGTTGCCCACCTGCAGAGTTCCTCTCAGTGGGATAGTGTAAATCCAGAGGCTTTCATGGGATCTACTTGCTGGAAGATAGACTCCTTCTTTTTTTTTTTTTTTTGTAGCTTCTTATAAGGCTACTTATTTCTGTGTGGAAAAATGTGCCCCCTTTTAAGGGGGCTTTGCTTCGTGATTCATAGAATAATGTATTAGAGAGGCTATCCTATAGTTACCACACCTTTTGGGTCTATGCTGAAGGTTCTGCTTCTCATCTTCCCGGTCTTGATGTCCTTGTATGCCAGTTTGCAGTACAGCATAGCCTCCTTCCTCTCCTTTTTATATGGTTGCTGTGCATCACCTTACCCTTCTTTTTTTTAAAAACATTTTTTATTGAAGAGATTTAGGATTTACTACCCCTTTTTTCCAGTTTATGGTTTGTTCTCTTTCCTGTTTACATTGCTTCTGAGAGGCTTGTTATAGCCATGTACATCTCTTGAGAGATGACTTGTCTATCGGGTACAGTCATCATTTTTATTAACCTTCCCTTTCCCTGAACTCAAAGGTTACGGTCTCTAAATCCCAAAGATCCCCACTCTGATGCCACTAAAAACAACTTTGTCTCCAACAAGATACCACTCGGTCCCTCTCAAGGTCTGCTACATTTTACTAACCTGTTTCACCACAAACGGCCACGTAACTGGTTAGTCTTTTTGTGTGGACAAACCTTTTGGTTAATGGTTTTTCACTTCAGGCTTTGGCTGTTACCTGGTTGGTCCTTTTTTTTTTTTTTTTTTTTCTTTGGACATATCTTTTCTGTTCATCCTTTCTCTTCCCTCCACTCAAGGGTTAGGTATCCTAGGCTTCTGGCTTTATCCCATTTAACATCCTTTTATTGTTGACTACCTGTTTTCCTTATTGTATGCAATTGGTTGTCCTTTACATTATTGGTTGAGGTACACCCATTCTTCAGGTAGAAAACCAAAGCAGAAATTGCTATTTGGTCATGGCAATTTCCTGATGTGTTTTTAAACCTTTTTGTTTTTAGTTTAGCCTTTGTTCATGCATTGACACCTTCAGATACTACTTGTAATCGGATTGCCCCATCCCTTGGATCCCTCTGTGGCTATTGACCATCCCTCAGTTAAACTGCTTTTGGATGTCTATAATGTCCTGAGATTCACTACATTCCTGTGTCCCTCAAGGAATGATAAAGGAAACGAGATTTTGTACTTAGCGTAAAATCTTTTTCTAGCAGTCCATTGAGGGGCGCCGTTATCTCCACCCCTACTGGCCTTCTGTACTACTTGTGCACAAAAATGAGGTATTACAATTGGAAGCTGGGTTATACAGGGGCTTGCTTAATGTATTTTGTTTACCGGTGTCCAAACCCCATAAAGGCACCTGTATAACCCAAATGTCTATGAATTCCTACATTCCAGTGTCCCTCAATGGACTTGAAGGAAAAGGTTTTTACGGTATGTACAAAAATCTTTTTTATAAGTACATGGACATGTGGACAGTGTGCACACTTCACCAAAGTATACAACTTGTTATTGGGCTCACTTCCAGGTGTCCGTATCTGCTACAGGGCAACATCACGGTCTCCGCCTCCCTACGGAAAAAAAAAATTATGTTTTGGAGGTTTCCTTGTGTGGATCACTTTCCTGAAAAGAAAAACAAAGGAGGTCCAGGAAATAAGGTTGCAGTATTAAGTGCAGTTTGACCCATGCTTTGCAGAAGGGTCAGCTAAGGGGTGAGTTCTTGTCAAATTTATAAGTGGAAGAGGTGTTGGGAGCACTTGATTTGGTGAGCACTTTTGAGAATACTGTTTGAAGACTAAATGACACAGTGAATAATTGTTTTTTGGGGACTTCTTTGCACCCTTTATTATACATATATGTACAAGGTTTAATTTTGGCACATAGTAATGTTGTGCTTTTAGATGTTGCATAGATTTGTATTTTTTGTAACAATGTATACATTTGTAAAATTTGTATTTTGTTGTAGGTAGGGAAAGGTTAAATTAGGGAAGGTTCCTTCAGGACAGTCGCTAAACTCTAGTGCCGGAGTGATTGAGACATCTCTGCAGTTTTCTTGTCTCCTTGAATACAATAATTTTGGTTGGTTAAAGTGCATGTAAATTAACCTCTCCCGTTTTTGGCTTATGTTTTTATTTTTCCCCTTGACATATGCTTTTAGGTTTTTATAGTTGGAGAAGTAAAAGGTACAGGCTATAGCATATATTTGCTTCTATTGAAGTCTGGGGGGCGCATGATCGGCACCTCATAAAAACGATCTGTTGGCTCTATAGCCGGCGGATTGCTTGTATATAAACAGGCATCGCTGCCTGTTTTTAAAGTATGACAGTTTCCCCGCTCACACGTGAGTGGGCGGGGGCTAACGGACCGTCTTTAGGTGGCCTGTTACATCCAGGAAGCTCCCGGCCGTTCTAATACAACGGCCGGCCGGGTTGCGGTTAAAAAAATATAATGTCTTGTTAAGGTCCAGTTCACACCACAAAGTCTGCGTTTTTGCAGATCGCACTGGACTTGAACGCAGGCACTAATGTGCCATGCGTTCAGGTGCGGCCAATCACACAGTGGGTGGGCAGTGTGGCTGCGGTGCCATTGACTTCAATGCTCTGCCACACCCCCACCCGCCCCTGAACGCAGGGAGCCAGCCGGCTTGCGTTCCAGAGGCCAAACGCTCTGGAACGCAGACTTTGTGGTGTGAAGCGGCCCTAAAAGAAAACAAAAATAAACAAAACAGTGAATTAGGGGATAATGGGAAATATGCTTATGCATTAGAATGCTTAGTTGCATGGCTCCTATACACTGGCTACAATTGTTGGTACACAGCACTACAGGATGTTCTGAGGCTATGTTCACACCATATCTGGAGCAGATCTGCAAAAGCAGTGCAACGCATTTTTACCACGATTTTACAGCAATTTGCTGTGTTCCGGTGCTGTTTTCTTTTTGCTTAAAATGGGCTTTCAGGTGCTTTTCAGTTCGTTTGCATGCGTTCAATGCGCTTCCATGTGTTCCAGTGCATTCCAGACTAGAGAAAATGAGACTGGCAGTATTTTTTTTTTTTAAAGTCCTGACCGGAACAGACTGCACTGGTGTGAACAGGGTCCAGAATGTATAGGGATACATTGGGATGCTTTTTTTTTGGACCAGGTACAAACTGTTCTGGTCTGGACATGATCAGGACATGGTGTTAACAAGCCCTTAATCAGTGCGCCTCATATATGATGTTTACTTAAGAATTTCTCTGTCACTCTGAGATATGGCAAAGCTGGCTGCAGATGCCTGGACACAAATTTTACTCGAACTAGATTCCAGCTAACTGGGTTAACAGCTCAGTGCTGTCGAGTATACCATGAACTAATTTCTTTTTCCCTCCACAAAGTAAAATCCTTTTTTAAATCCTAGTTTTTTATCTGCTTATTTTAGTATCATTTGGGTACGTTGGTGTCCATATGGTTCAATACACTAGTCTACAAGGAGACCGCCTCGAAAATTGGCTAAATTTTACCAGAATTGGGTCACTAATAAAGGAAAATAAGTCCCGAGTATTAATTGGATCCACTTTCAAAAATACATCTTCGGGTCAAAATTGCATCAAAATAATTCAAAATTACGAGGGGGATGTGCGATTGTGCTCCATAACTTCTGCAAAATGGGATACAGCAATGAGAATGGTGCCACACCTATCATTATAAATGTATCATTTTATTGATGCCAATAACCATGCAAAAAAAGCAGTCGATACTATGATTGGTGGGTTCTCTCCACACCATTGGGATTGCGAAAGGCATGGACCTTTTTCTTGTTTAGCCACGTATTGCCACAATAATGAGGGGCCCAACTCTTGTCCTGATCCCCTATTTTGCATCCAAAATATAGGTGGTATGCCTTTTTTTTTTACCACTGCCGTCATACTGCACTTTTGAGATGCAAATGTAGCAGAAGCGATCTGCGTTGTTTAGAAAGTTTCGAGGCATCTTAGCTTCTGAGGTAAAATATCACGCAACTGTTCCTTGGAAATGTTAGGCAATGACCCTTTCAAAAGCCACCAGATGTAACTGTATGATGCGTAGATCTGACCAAGACAAATGTACCTTGCAATAAAAGAACAATAAATTACAGAGCCCAAGGAAATCTCACCGCTCCAATTCTTTAGTCTCCACCTTGGGATGTAGTAGTATACGAACAGACCACACTACTATAGACTTTATTGAAATTGACAGCAAATCCAGTATAACAGTGAATAAAAGAATATAAAGCAGCAAATACCAGCACCGCAAACCCCCAACCAGCTACAACCTCTCATGTTTCACCCGTAGGCTTATTCATAGAGGTCCTCTATGATCATCCGACACATCCCTCCCTTGTAAGCAAATATACTCGCCTGTGTTTAAATCTTTATTGTGTAATATCTTGAAAACATTAGCCAACCAGCACATTATCACCTGTTTTCTAATGCATCTAATCAAAATATGTAAGAATTAACACATTTTATCTCTGAGGTCAATAATTTCCCAAAATTTGTAGACCAGTGATATTGGTTTATTGAAGACTTCAAACATAAACTGGGGCAAATGGTACTCTCTTCCCCATTGCGTGGGTGGCCTCTCAACATACTGTTCACTTTGATTTTTGGGGTGTCTTTTTTTGAATTCAGCCCTCTGTAGGTTGATTTTTCATTTCCATCAAACGATGTGGCATCCTTTCGTTCCGAACACATTACCCAGTCCAGTAACCAGTAAATATCCAGCATGATATATTTCTCCATTGAGATCTGATGTGTTTTCAAAGTGTTCCTTAAATTTTTGTTGAGTAGTTTATTTAGCATGTTGCTTAACAAATGAATTTGGCGATATCAGGGACCATCTTTTTAATGATTCTTTTAGCTATAGTAGTGGGCTTTCTTGCTCCTCCTACAAACCTTGACTATTGGGTCTATTTTATAAATGCTTTTAAACCACCCTCACCCAAGATTCATGCATTTTATAATCTGATTCGAATTTGGTGAAAATGTTGTGTGGAAAACTAGGGATGCACCGATATATATCGGCCGTCGAAACATATCGGCCGAAAATGGCACTTTTGGCATAATGCGGAAAGTGCCATTTTCTGGCCGATATGGTGGTGCATCCATGCTTTCTTTCCTCCCCGCTGGGCGCTGCTCTGTGTCCCAGCGGGGAGGAGAGAAACTGTGACAGGCGGCCGAGCGCTGCGTGAGGAGAGCACTGTAAGCAGCCGGCGTCTCTCCTCCCACACCGCTCAGCCTCCTGTCACAGTCCGGCAGAGCGGTGTGTGGGCGCAAACAGTCCCGGCTGTCACAAGAGGCTGAGCAGTGATCGCTGAGTGTTTGTACATAATTTAGGACAGAGTATGTTTACTATAGCCTCAATTATGAATGAATGGAAAGTGATCTACATCACCTCCTGTTCATTCATGATTGTGGTTATAGTAAATACACTATGTCCTCATGTTATGAATGAACAGGAACACTCGTTCCTGTTTATTTTATAACAGGGGCTGCAGAACAAGAGATTGAGGACTTTGTGTCCTCAATCTCTTTTTCTATTTTAAAAGGGAAATATCAGTGGTCTGTTTAGACCCCTAATATTTCCCCGAAGCCCCTAAAAGTAAAGTTAAAAAAAAAAATATGTCATAAAAAATTAAAAAGTAAATAAAATTATTTTAAAAAATTGGAAAAAGTTAAAATAAAAGCATTTTCGGTTTCGGCCTGACATTTTTTTTATTTCGGTTTCGTTTCGGTTTTGAAATTTGCATTTCTGTGCACCTCTAGTGAAAACATTTATATACTCCTATCAATCAGCCAACACTTTAGGCTCCATTCACACATGAGCGGTTTCCACACGGAAACGTGCTAAACATTAAAAAAAATGTATTCCAATGTGCATCATTCAGGCTTCCCGCAAAAAAGTCTGAATGTGATTTTAGGGGTGGATTCGACACTTTTGCGGCTATAGTAATAGCCACAAATGTGCAAAATCTGCGCATATTTAAAAAATTTGTTTTCTGTGCAGAAAACGGAAACGCCATATGTGAATAGAGCCTGAAAAAGAACAATGACCTGTGTGGCTAATATCTTCTCTGAGCATTCATAAAGAATTATCTTTGCCCTCTAGTGGATGTCCTTCAAATTGCTATATTTGATGCAGTAACAAAAATATGTGAGCACAAGTTTGTTAAAATGAGCAAGTCACATCAAAAGATTCTTTCAGGCATACAATTCAATAATTAATCATTGTGTTGCCTTAAAATGCTGTGAGCGGAACTCATCAAAACAGGAGCAGACAGAATCTGAGTAACCATTTGGCTTCTATTTATCATTTTCAAAGCTCAACTGAACAAATTAAAGAGATAAGCTTATTGGTTACTATAGGCAACTGCTCCAGATTTTGTCTGCTCCAGTTTTCATAAATCCGCCCCACTATACTTTCCTTTTCAATTGGCATTTGAATGAATAAAGGAATTAAGGGGAATGCATCAAAACTGTAGCAGACAGAATCTGAAACAGTTGTTCATAGTGATTATTGAGCTTCTCTCTTCAGTTAGGCTTTGAACATCCACTCTAGAAACTTATGGTTGCCAGAGGCAACTGCTCCAGCTTTGCTAAATTCCCCCCATTGTGTATAATGCCTTATCATATAGCCTAGCTGTTTCTCTTTGTAGGCTTAAGAAGAAACAGACTGAAGTGGCAATTGGTAAATTAACATTATAGGGTGTAATGTAAACAAACTTCTATCAGGCTATCCAGGGCCGGATTAAGAGCATCATGGGCCTGGTGCTGAGAATTTCGGTGGGCCTTTTTATGGAGATGTCGACTGTCACCAAGGGCCCTCTTCCTCCTGTCCAGGCTGTGATTTGTAGTCTCTCTACAGCTTGGAGTCAGTGGTGGAGCGCCAAAGCCCGGCTGAAGCTGTGAGCCTGGTAGAACTGCCACTGACTCCAAGTTGTAGAGACTACAAATCTCAGCAATGCAGAATACCGCCAACTATAGAGGACTACAAATCCTAGCAATAAATTATACAGCAATGCAGAATAATGCCACCAACTATAGAGGACTACAAATCTCAGCAATACACATATAAAGCAATGCAGAATTGCACTGGCTATTGAAGACTACAAATCCCAGCAATACATTAAGCACTGCAGAATTCCCCCAGCTATAGAGTACTGCAAACCCCAGCAATACATTATACAGCAATGCAGATGGTGGGACGGCTGGGCCTATTTACAGGGGTGGGCCTGGAGCGGCAGCTCCACCCGCCCCTATGTTAATCCCAACCCTGAGGTTATCCCTTTCACTCGATAGTTCTTAAAGGAGAACTATGGGGTTAAGTCTTTTCCCCATAGTTCTCAGGGTAACGGGAGGACACAAACTAGCGTCCTCCTGTCACCCTAGGCTCCGTATACCGCGAGCTGTAGCTCGCGGTATACTGAGACACCGCAGCTGAAGCGGGTCCCGACAATTGTGCCGGGATTCGAGAGGTGAGCGAACGCCCGTATCTGTTCGCTCACCTCCCGATCTACTGAGCCGACCTGTGACAGTCTCATTGTCACAGGTCGGCTAGAACTATGAGGTGAGTGGAAATCACTCATCTCATAGTTCTCAGTTCTTTTTTTAAGGAGCAAACTGAGATGGCTACTGCAGCTGAGTTGTATTGTACCTGGATGGATGGATGGAGATGGAGATAATTTTTTTTGAGTAGAACAAGCTTTCTTGTAAAGACTGTTTTGTCGTTTCTCCTTATATGCTTTGTGTTATTTCATTTCTTACAGCCTAAGCCCACAAAGGGTCGCATGCGTATCCATTGCCTTGAAAATGTTGATAAAGCACTACAGTTCTTAAAGGAACAGAAAGTACATTTGGAGAATATGGGGTCGCATGACATTGTGGATGGCAATCACAGACTGACGCTAGGGCTTATATGGACCATTATTCTTCGATTTCAGGTAATGTTGCACAAAGCAAAAATCTCAATTTTTCAGAAACAAGGGATCACTAACACCTAGTGTAAATACAGATTATTTACATAGCCATAGTGGTGTAATGAGAGGTTTATACATACACATATAGGTTACAGGCTAAGACATTGCACTTAAAACTGGCTCAGTACTGGCATCCAGAAATTCACAGGGCAGGTATAATGCTATTCTCCGCTCCCTATTGTGAAGTACACTGGGCCTCTTAAATCATCAACTGAATTGTCAAACTGCAGCTCTCTAAGCTAAGGGATCCTCCCACTAATTCCACTATAGTTTTAGTGTCTTCAAGAGAAACCTTTTATAGTAGTCTATTTTTTAAAGCTAGCTGGCTTCCAACCTCAAATAGGCTTTAGGAAGCTCAGTGTCAAATTCTGCCTATCCCTCTCAGATCCTATTTACACACATAAAGATCCCTTCATGGTGATCGGGATAGTTCAACCCATGCTTGTATACAGATGGAAGAGCTGTCTGAATACCTTTTCTCAAACACACCATCTGACAACAGGCAGTGATATCTGCTCACCTTAGCCACTTCTCCCTAACTGCCTACTTGGAGATGGCAGAGTTCCATACCCCACAGCCAATCCCCTGGAATTAAGTTCTAAATACCATTTACAACTCTCTCTAGCAGCCCTTGCTGTGGACAAAACTTTAAGCAGCTTCACCCTTGTTGCACTTTGCTTCCTTTTGAGTTGTTGAGGCTGTGGGTTTTAAAGTTGGGGTCTGTGATATAGATATATAGAGATAGATGGATAGTATGTAGCTATAGATGTTCATGTGAAGGTCCACACACATCGTGTTCTGGTTCAAATAAAGAAAGCTCTATTGGTGACAGTGTTAATGCATCTATCCATCCCCTGTGAACAATGTTTAACATAAATGCCATTCTGCTTAGTATTGTTTTTATTTATTTTTTAAATTTGTAATTTAGAAATATTCTTTGAGAGAGCAGTTTTTTTATTTTTATAATAAGCTACCTTTAATGTATTTCTTTTTAGATCCAAGATATTAGTGTTGCGACAGAAGACAACAAAGAAAAGAAGTCGGCTAAAGATGCCTTATTGCTCTGGTGTCAGATGAAAACTGCTGGGTGAGCATATCTGGAAACCAATTCAAGAGTGCTAAAGACAGTTCCTGGAATTCATAAACATTCTTTAGAATTGTCATACCTCTGCACAACAAATGTCTTTGCCTGTGACAAATTAATGTACCTGTCAGAAACCGGTACATGGATCTTTCACATGGAGGCATGGGGTAGGGCGGCAGCACTGAGTCTGGAGTGTCCATACCGCAGACATTTCAGTTTTCAGTGCATACTCAGCCTTAGGCGTACATTGTCATTGGTTGCTTTGACTCTTGTACAGGGTGCTTGGTTGTTATGGTGCTGTGTGACCAACAGTGTCCTAGCAACCAAGGATGCTGTGCAGCTGAGAACATCCTAGCATCCAAGGAAGCTGTGCTGCCTACAGCATCCTAGAAACTACTGCCAGGGGATGGGTTGGTCACACAGCCCTGTTCCAAAATGACATTGGTCTTATTTATCTCCATTTTTCTTATCTCCAATCTGGTGGTATTTGTTAATTTGTCGTAGCCATAGCGGCATATTAGTAAACTGTCACAAACAAGAACTTCTTGAATATGTTGCACGTGTCGGATCCAGCAAGGAAAAAGTTGCAAGACTTGCATTAATTTGGTGCTACACTTATAACAACAAAAACACTAGAAATCTGTTGCAAAGGCTGTATTGAATCTTTACAATAATTGTAAATGTGCTGTCTTCAATAGCTCATTGCACAAATAAGGAACTAAACATACCAAAGTGGTGACCTAAGATAACGCATAATATAATTATTCACTGTATGTATCTAATCTATCATATAAAGTAGTATTCACGATAGGTACTCTAATCTGACAGATCAGGTACTCTAATCTGACAGATCATTTATTCATTAAGTGCCTGGGCATTTTGATGCTCAAAGCTAAGCGCAATAGAATGACTGACTTAATTTTGCAAACCCAAATAAAAATGTTTTTTTCTCTTTCAGATATCCTAATGTCAATGTTCATAATTTCACAACAAGCTGGCGTGATGGTCTTGCATTTAATGCCATTGTACACAAGCACAGGTCAGCATCTGTTTATGAAAGCAGTTGTTTAGATAAAAAGCATTAAAGTTATGGAAAGTTGCTTTGTAAAGTACATTTGGAAATTATTTCAGCTGAACAAAACTTTAGGACTTAAATGTTATAATATGTATTCTGAATTCTGCAATGATAAAACGGAGGATGTGATTAGGATCTTGTATGGAATAAATAAGTATTTACAAGTGTGTTTTGTACTTTGTATCTATACATGTGTTTAATGTTGTACTGTGGTGTTCACTCCAAGGCCAGACCTCATTGAATTTGACACACTGAAGAAATCCAATGCACATCACAACCTGCAAAATGCATTTAACACTGCTGAGAGAGAGCTGGGCCTTACTAAACTTCTGGACCCTGAAGGTATAAGAATGTGTACTCTGTCTCATTTTTAGGGAAGTACAAGTGACTGTTTAGTACCAGTAGTTGACGTTGTGTATGATAAAACATTTTTTTTTTTAAACTGAGAGCATAGATTTCAGAAACGTATTGTACAGCATTAAAAAATGAGACGGTTATCTTTTTATTTGACAGATTATCTGCTTTCAGAAAACATATCTTTTTGGGTGGGACTTTAGTAAATGTTCAACTCAATGTGCATTTTACCATTTGTGTTGCATGTTCAGTTTTATGGCGGTTTCCCTTATTGGGGAGATTTCTACTTGTATCCTGTTCTGCATTTGTGAAAACCTGATAGAAGTCCTAACCATACTCCCATAAAACGAACAGGAAGTGGCAAGGCAAAAATCTCTCTGACTGGGACAGAGAGAGCAGTAAAAACTTGACTCTCCAAACTCTAATCTCTTTATCCAGACTAGCAAAAAGTAATTGGGATAAATGTATGTGGTTTTTTTTTTTTGTTTAAACATGTTTTTTTATTTTATTTGTTTTATTTATTTTCAGATGTAAATGTGGATCAACCAGATGAGAAGTCCATTATTACCTATGTGGCGACATTTTATCATTATTTTTCTAAAATGAAGGCTCTGGCAGTTGAGGGAAAACGTATTGGAAAGGTATCATATTACATATGCTTTACACTTGTTGTTTTTTGGATAAATAATAAAATTGACCAACCATTTGATTATTTTGCATTTTAATGAGTATACATTGCCACGGGTTTGTAGTAATCCCCATCAGGCAAGAAGTATGCACCCGCCATGGCTTTTGGGGCATGTACTTGCATAATTATTCTGTTTGTACAATTATTTTTTTATAAGACTGAAACAAAGAATTGTAGGAAAGGGGTTTTTACTTTTTAGTCATTTGAGAGCTTGGCTTCTTGTAAGCTCCCGTAAATGTCCAATTACATTTTGTTTTAAATTCAATATAGTATGTAAAAATAAGCAAATGGTTTGCTCCTGTTTCAAAATGTCTCATTTCAAATCTAAGCATTGAACATTCTAGGCATGCAAATTTTGGAGGGGAAAACCTGATAAGACATGCAGACACGCATCCATTAGCATCATATTTTTGGTACATTAAAAGTATAAATAAAGCATTGGATTTTTTTTTTCAAACTTTTCCCTGAACATCATCTTGGTCCATATAATCTGTGATTTTTCTTTCTTATACATATTCTTTGCCCACTGTTGTAGGCATTAAAAGCAACGTTTTCTTTGGGATTTTATTGAGTAATTTTATCCTATTTTCTGAGTGGATCTAGTTAACTGCACTATACTATGTATGTCTGATTCAATTATCCTTTACAACCCACACTACTGGCGCTCTCGCAGTACTGTAGTCCGTCCACAGAAATGCAGTGTGAATGGGCCCTTGCGCTTTCCTTCTCTTTTTATTTTGTCACTATCTTTCTTTACCATGGATCTAGTACAAGCACAAAGCCAATAGGTTATGAAAGCATGGCAGCTGACAGAGCACAGGCAGCCCATGTGTTTCAACCAATACACAACTATATTGTATGCATGACGACCACCTTTGTATTTTTGACATGCGCATTTGTCATCTGTTGAAATTACTATATGCAATGTGTGGTAACCCATAACAGTTCACTAATTACACCTTTTACATATTCTACTGCAGGAAGGTGAAATCAGAATGATTGCAATTAATTGTTGCATCTCATTATAAAATTTGTCCATTGCTATTCTTTTAACTTCACAGGTACTGGATCATGCCATTGAAGCGGATCAGCTAATTGAAAACTATGAGCACTTGGCATCTGAGCTTCTGCAATGGATTGAGCAGATGATCATTACACTCAACGATAGGAAGTTGGCCAACTCTTTAAGTGGTGTTCAAAACCAGCTGCAAGCCTTTAACACCTACCGCACAGTAGAAAAGCCTCCTAAGTGAGTATTTCTGTTTTAATCCTTCCTTTTAAATTTGGTTATTAGTAACTGACAGTGAAGAACATATAGACTTTTAAAGGTGAAAGACTAACAAAAATAGTCGTATCTTTCTAATGTGAACATTCACAGACACAGTGGAGCAACAGGGAAGCTGGCAATGTTAAGCTATGATTTTGATATAAAATACTTCATCCTATGCTAGAATGCTAGTGCGTGAAGGTTAATGTGCCTAACAGGTCAGTAAGCTGTAGTGACAGACATTGAATTTTGCATCAACAGTGATAAGCCCTCTTTGTGCCAAAACAGTTGAAATTTTTTATTCTTCCAAAATCTTTTCTGCAATCTAATATTAATTCTGCAAATCTAATATATAAAATATACAAAGATATATCCAGAATTTAAACATTTAGGATTCAAAGAATCGTTTTTAAGCGCATAAGAGAAGTTAGCCAGCTGTTAGTGTGTCAAAACATCTTGTAAAAATAGCCAGGTGGCTCTTGAACTACATGAAAAGCCAAACACATTTCATATTTGAACAAGTTTCTAAGATACTTCTAAGTGGGAATTTATCTTCCTCAAAATATTTGGATTTCCGCCTGAATCAACATCCTACCTGTGTTTGTGAGCTGCCCTAGCTGTATATATCCATCTGTCCATAATCCTGCATGCTCTGCCATGCCAAATCTCTTGTTGATGGTAACAAAAGCATTTACTTATTGCTATAATCTTTACTTCATTAAATGTTTTGCTTTCAGCAACTTTTTCTAGGTCTTGACTGGCTTCTTGTTTAAACATTTTAAATAGTAAAATTCAAATGTGCTTCTTTCAATGGTTTACCTGCGTCACTATTGTACTGTAATATTATTTTGAAAATATCTTGTTTTCCAACAAAACAGAATAAACACTTTCCAATTCTACGGAGATATATGTTAAGCAACAGATAAAAATGTATACTGCTCAAAAATATCTTCTAGATATACTCTAACTCATGCACAAATAAGATCCAAAATATAAGCTATACTTCAATCTACTTAGGTTAGATTACCTCTAACTAACATTGCCAGAGTCCCGAGCTTATGATGGCTTCCACAACAGATATGACTTCTTTTATTGGACTGTAAGGTTTTAGACATGCTTAACTAAAAAACAAATCACAAAATATTTGCAAACAATATGTCTAAAAAAAAAAAAACCCACAACAACATTTTAGTAGGTTATTCTGTCTAAATCTATTCATGGGCCCAAAAATGTTTTTCAAGATGGGTAGCTTTTTTTTTTTTTT